>NC_085138.1:371139629-371424213 GCF_035046485.1 Aedes albopictus | reverse complement strand
AGTTTTGTTTTTGAATTATTATTCATAACATAGAAAGTTCAAAATATGTTATTGAAATACTTTTATATTCATTATTATTAAGTTGTTATTGAAACCAACAAAACATGTTATCAAATTGGTCTTTCAGAAACATTTTTTTGTTATGATTTTTGTTATTTTGCCGCTTATGACAGACAAGTTAATAACATAATATATTATGTTAATAACATAAAAATAACTGTCTCCATTGCTCAGTTATTTTGCCAAAATAACGCATTTTATTATGGAGTTGTTATTTCCTTCTGCTCGGGCCAAAAGAAGGCATACCAGCATAGCCGACTCACGTAACGCCACTCAAGCATGGTTTTGCAGCCTGAAGAGAACCGGATTTGAAAGTTTTTAGAGTGTTGCCATTACCAGATTTCTGGAGATTGACCATACATTCCAGAAGAAACGCATCATGTGTAGGAACTCTAGAAGGAACTTCTTGAAAGACATCTTTGAAAAACTTCTTGATGTAAATTGGAGGATCCCTTGAAAAAAGATCAAAAGGAATTCTTGAAACTTGAAAAACTCATAGAGGGATTGTTCGAGGGATTGTTGCATTGCTAAAAATAAAGTGTGGTGAAATTTTAAGAAGAAACTACACTTTACAAATTACTAAAAATTCGAATAAGGACTCTTGGAGGATATACCCAGAAAATCTGGAGAAGTTTATAACACGATTCTTAAGGCGAAACTGGAAGCATTTCCTCACTTTTTGGTTTTTGATTTTTTATTAAATAACGAAGCAATATTTTCAAAATCGGTTTTCGTGCACATGTTGAGTATGGATCAAGGTATCTTCTGAATTTTTTTTGTAGTGGAAAATGTTTTTCGTTTTTGCAGAAACCATTTTTGAACAAAATTCCACAAAAAACTGGTTTCTGCAAAAATGGAAAACCTTTTCAACCTCAAAAAAAATCAGAAGATACCTTGATCCATACTCCACATGTGCACGAAAACCGATTTTGAAAATATTGCTTCGTTATTTAATAAAAAATCAAAAACCGAAAAAATGAGAAAATGCTTCCAGTTTCGCCTTAAAGGCTATATGCACCAGAAATTAGTTCATTACCAATTTGAACTATGAAATTGGATGGTTCATAGAAATTAAACCCCAAAGAACCGAGGCTGTACACGCGTGGTTGTAGAGCAAGACAATGCTTAGCATGTTTGGTTTGGAAATGTCCTTGACTTCCTTGATCATAGAGTATTTTTCAGCCAATAAGAAGGGGAGGAATTTGAATCGAAAATTCGAACTACGGTAACACATGACAAAGTACCAAACTCCACACTTTATTACATAACTCCATGACCTTTCCTGATGTGTGTAGTGAACCGTAGTCCAAAAGCACAAGCAATAGCAGCAGCTGCTACTGCTGCTGCTCCTGCTATATTGACAGCAAGACAGACAACGGCGAACAACGGACGCGTTAACGAACAACAACAGCAATTAAGGATATTGGCAGTAGTACGACGTACGACGGCATCGGCAGCGTCATCCGATACCCGAAGCCCACCATCGCACCCGCCAACAACGAACGGAACGGCAACCTGACGACAACAATCGAAGCAATAAACTATAGCCAAAGAAATTGAAACGTTCCGAAGCGAATTGGATTTTTTTCTCTTCAGTTCTGTTCATTCAACCTGCTTCTTACGCCACCCGAAAGACCCCACGTATTCACACATGACATGGACGCGACTCCATCCGCGCCCGTCAGCCATCGTCGTCGGAACCATCGACGACGTCGACGACGGTGTGGCCTCAACGATGGCGGCGACAGCGACATCAGGTTGAATGATGCGAGGGTCGTGTGACGAATAACAATGACGGGGGCGAAAGTGTTGAGTTTTTTTTTTCGTTTTGGTTTGGTTGGCTTCGGTGGGAGCTTTGGATCAAAAGTGAAATTGATTAATTCTGGTGAATGTCGAGTTTTTTTCGGGCATGGCGCCTAAAATTCTCATTTTTCATGCACACGTGCCAGGCTGGCGATATTGGAAAACTGTTCATCTAGGTGGTTGATATTTGATTAGCTTTTTTTGTATATATATGAACATACCAGAAAAAAACACTGCTATGCAGGGACGTTCATTAAAAATCACATTACGTCAAATATTAATTACCTCTGCATTAATGGTATCACAAACATGGTGGCTGATATCTAATAACTCAATTTGTACTGAAAGTCATAGCTTCGCAAAATGATAACAAATGCAAAACTTAGACATAACATGGAATGAGCTCACCAATCTGTTCGAACATGGTACATACACAATATTAGCAAGTACACAAGAAATCGATTTTGATCCACACCACTATTCAGGAATGATTTCTTTGGTAGAGGTGTTTTGTCGTTAATTTTGTGTAGGATGTTTGACCAGATTGGTGAGCTCATTCCACGTTATTTTCATCCTGCTCAAAACAAAGAATTGAAGCACTGTTTCTATTCTGTAGATTTTTATGTGATTTGTAAGTTAAGGCCAAAAAGAGGTATGAAACAGTGATGTACATGGCATCTTTTGTTTCAAACGGGATGAACATGGACAGGATTGCAAATCCATAGTGATATTTAGGTATCTTGATGTGCATTAAGATTCAAATTTTAGCCCGGCAATCAAGAATTCAACTCAGCAGCGGGAAATTTCCTTTGATCTTTATCCGCGATATGGAACTACACTTTGTACTCCCACACTATAACCCAACTTATAGTCATACTAAAAGATCATTCCCGAAAGCTTTCGCCCAAATCGGGACGCTTTCAGTTCACAGTAGCTACTCTACTCACCATGTGGATACGGCGTCGAGTTGGAGTGCCGATGCCGGTCGTGTCCGTGATGCCGATTCGGATTCGGATACGTCGGGTTGCTGTTGCTCTTGAGGATCTCCGCATTCGGTGCGGACGTGGGCAGCACATGGTCCCGCTCCAGATCCAGTTCGTAGTTCCGATGGTTGGCACTGATCTGCTGCTGGTTGTAGTGTGGATCTCGGCCCAGACCAGGGCCGATGCCGCCTCCCACGCCGACCGGCCCGAATCCCTCACTTCCCAGCAGTCCACCGGCTCCACTTCCGCTGCCACCGCCGCCACCGATTCCGCCTAAGCCGAGCGGGTCCTTGTCCTTTTCTCGGTACCTGAGGGGAAAGAGAGAGGAAAAATACGAACATTGTTAGTATTTTATTACCTGCCAAACAGATGTTACGGCTCGTTATGAATATTGCGGGACTCCGGTTGAAGAAGGACGGGAGCAAAGAGTGAGCGAATAGCTTTGTTGGCGTGACCCGAGCAGGAGGATGTACTGAATAGTACTATGAAATAATACTGCCAAATATGTTAAATTTCATTATTCGACGCAACGAATATTTGGCCGGAGATTCGATCACATACTCGATCGATTTTGTTCTTAAAAACTACATAAAATAAGTACATAGGGTTTTTATCTGATTTCCGTTTGGCTAAGCACCGATCAATAATGATCGATTTTATTCGTGCATCTCGCCTGATGACCAATCTAGTTTCAATCACTATTTTATAAATTAGCTCCCATATCCTTAACGTTGAACAATTCGTCATTGAAATCATCGTCATCATCAAACATTTAAAAGCAGTTTTTTCGTTCAAATCAATCATTTTTTCACATGACGAATAGAATACAGTGAATACATTTACAGCGAAAAAAACTGCTTTTCTATTTCCGAAAAATGATGACGGATGTTTGAGTCTTAAGGACAAGGTATTTGGAGTACATTGCTCAAAATTTCTAGAGCACCGTATTTTAGAACCGTTGAACGGATTTGGATTAAAATGCATCACGCTGTTGACAACCACTGAACAATTAGCGTGATGCATTTTCATCCAAATCCGTTCAACGGTTCTAAAATACGGTGCTCTAGAAATTTTGAGCAATGTACTCCAAATGCCTTGTCCTAAAATAACAAGATTGAATAATTCAAGTTCTGTACCCGTCTCGTCCACGTCGATTTCGGGCTAAGCTGATTCCATTTCCGTCACAGCACACTTTCTACGTGACACTATGGTACATAGGATGGCCAAAGATTATTATTAGATCATAGGTGTTTATTCGGGAAGTCGAATTCTTCGCAATCCAAACCGAATCATGTTTTCAAAGAACGATTGACCAGAAAGCTTTAAGACTGAAATGGATGAAAGCTACAGAATAACGATCAAAATATTTCGATTAAGTCTGACCACTCAATCAAAATTCATGAGAATCTATCTGTTCTACATGTCATCTGACATAAGCCTACCAAGTTATAATCCTCCTCGTGTACACTTCACTAATGACAGTTCCTCTGTTAAATAAGATCTGTCCATGAAACAAGCTATTCATGGAATATCAGATCAACTTCAATGTATATCTATTCCTCGCATTTTTAACGAAAAGTACCGAGATTCTTCACTGATGGATCTCGCATAAATGGATTCACTGGTTTCGGTGTCTTCAATGAAAATTTCACTACCTTCCGCAAACTTCAGGAACCTTGTTCGGTTTATGTTGCTGAGCTGGTAGCAATCACCTTCGCTTTGGGGATGATTTCCAACATGCCCGTAGACCATTTCTTCATCTTTTCGGATAGCCTTAGTTCGATTGAGGCACTCCGGTCGATGAAACCTGTAAAGCATGCATCTTACTCTCTTACAAAAATAAGAGAGCAGATGTGTGCACTGGTCGAAAGATCATACAAGATTACCGGTTATGATGACATCGACCACGTAGTTTGGCAATGCCCGGATAATGACGCCTCCAGAGCACTACTTTTGGATACCCTTGAGGCCCGAGGTAGACAACCTATTGTTCTTGTGAGAGACGTGCTGGGGACCCGCGATGTCACATACATGGGATGTATTTTCGTCTTTCTACGCTCTGCTGGTATAAAAGTTTAATTCGCTTGTGCTTTGTTCTCCAGTTTTTTTTATCTTTGTGTTACCAAGCTGCTCCTGGCCATCCGGAAGACCAAGTCCCACAACAAGTTGGTACCAACACCACAACGCGTCGAATACGCTAGCATGATGCGATTGTTGCAACAATAAGCATTTGTTTTCCGTTACAGATCAGGACATTTTGTCCCATCAATGTTTTTAGTATTAGTTAGCAAATAATTTAGTTTAAAATGTGAGTGTAGAATTAGCATTTAAGTTAAAATACACATTAATAAAAACAAAAAAAAATGTAAAATGTAAAAATATTGTACAAAAAAACATGATTTCGGCTCAGTTATGCCCATGAGGCGCCCGAACCTTCCAAATAATCGAATAAGTAAAAAAATAAATAAGCGTTTGTATATTCACTAAACCCAGTATGTTTAGTCCATCACTTTAAGTAACAGCGTTTGGCTGCTTGAAAAAAATCTTGGAAAAATTCCGAAAGAAATTGTGGTAGAGATCTCTGAAAAGAACCTCTAAAATTCCTAAAATTTCAAGAGAGAGTCTTTTGGCTTGCCATAGAGGAATTGAAACACGTAGAGGAATTATTTGAGGAACTTCTCAAGAAATGCCATAAAAGCTAACGGATAAAAATATAATGAATCTCTTTGAGAAACTTTTGACGACACCCCTTTGAGATTTCTTGGCGAAAAATTTTAGAGAACTCCTAGGTCCTAGCATAAAAAGGTAACTTAAAAATAACTAAATTTGGCCTTCATATCTACATATATATGAACTTCAAGTAGCCCCTTAAAGGTAATCCTTGAAAGTACTTCTTGGGGTACACCTGGGACTCAGAGGGAATATTTGATGATCCTCTGAAAACTATTTCAACATTTCAAAAGGAAATAACTGGGTTTTGGAGAAAAGTACCTCGTAATAAAGCTGCGGACCTTTCTTGATTTTTCCACTACTGGGATTAGATAGCGAGGGAGGGGTGAAATACGATCCATGGAAGCCATTGTTTCCAAAAGCAGTAACTCCTTTGCAAATGTTGGTTCCGAATTACTGAAAGAATTTTTGAAGGGTGCCTGTAGAAATTCCTGGAACTATTGCAGACTTCCTGTTGGAAACATGAGAAAACATTTTTGAGGAGCACCTGGTTAAACTGTAAATGAAACACTTGGAAAACAGGAAGTAATTGTTTTAAAACTTCAATGGTTTTCAACCTTTGACTCCAAGGTATCCTTTCAAACCATCATCCTATTTTTCTGTATTCCCATCTGCATATTTTCAAATTTTGAAAGTTTCTATATTATCCTATCATCATATCTTCTTATTTTCCATTTTTCTTATTGTTCTGCCTATCTTCCTATCACCCTACCTTTTAATTTTCCTACTTTCTAATCGTGTTCCCTTTCTCTCTACTGAATTGCCTTACTCTACATCTCGTGTTCTTTCCATCTTGCTCTGCTCCTATCTGTCCAATTTTTCATCTCCATCTCCTTATCAGCTTCTTTATCTTCTTATCTTACTACTTTTATTTCCAACTATTTTTTTATCACCTTTTCTTCCCACCTTCTTGTGTTCTTATTTTATTATATTCCTGTTTTAGTATAACCTTTTCATCCAATCTTTCTAGCTACCTAGATTCCTATCTGCCAATATTTCTATTCTCATATTTGTTAATTTTTCTATGTACCTTCCAATTTCCCTAGTTACTTATTCTTTTCTGTCCTCTTTTTCCAACTTTCTTTTCTTCCTGCCGTCCTGTTTTCCAAATTCCTCGTCTTCCTAGCTTGTTAGTTTCCTACTTTTCTATCTTCCTACTTATCTTTCTATAGTTATTATTATTTTTAGTATGTTGTTCTTTTCATCTTCCTATCTTCCTACCTTGCTATTTTACGAACTTTCCATCTTCCTGTCGTCCTATCTCTTAATCTACCTTTCCACCATATATTCTTGCCATTCCATTTTAAATTTTCATGTCTTCGTATTATATTTTTTTTTATCTTCTCACTCTCCTATTTTCTATTTTGTTATGTTACTATCTTCCTTTCTTGCTATCTTTATATCTATCTACCTTTATTCCTATTTTGCCATCGTCTGGTTTTTTCACAACGTGTTGTACAAAATACAAAAGTGCGATCGCTCGAGGGTTAAAAATTTTGGTCACGGTTTGCTGGGTAAGTAACTCCAAAGACTTTACTTTGGACGAAGCTTTGCGAACTAAAATGTCAACACATTTTTACTTCATTTCTGAAAAATTGTATTAAAAACCAGCATGTAGAAAATTGCCATGTTTTGTGTAGGTAGAGCCTCGTAGCCGTGCGGTTAGGGTCATCAAGCCTCTTATCGCACCATGCTCTGGGGTGAGGGTTCGATTCCCGCTCCGGGCGATGAAACTTTTCGTGTGAATTGTTTTTTCTCCGTATCCACTGGTGCATGATCCGTGTGTCCGTTGTCTAGTGTTATGTTTCGTTCAGTCTGTACAGCCTCTGGCTGAAGACGCTGTCCGTGTCTTTTGTCTTTTTAAGAAGTTTCTGGTAAAATTCGTGTAGAAATGAGCAAAAATATTGTCGACATAAATGTCAGGTTAAATTTTTATCAAAATTCTTTTGTAAAATCCTGCCAAAATTCAGAAATCGTAATGCCATAAGGAATTAATAGGATATTTTCAGGAAAAGCATTATAAGAAAATAAACTTCCATTTATCACATTTTAGTAAGGGTTTATTACATTTTGATTGAATAGATTCTTTGCGAAATGGGGATTGTATTGTGATACAATCAGACGTAATTCCGGCTGTAAGAAAAAAAAATCAAAATTAAGAAAAACCTTCAAAATTTAGATATTTTGAAAATTTTGCCAAATTATTACCAAGTTTCCACCAAAAAATTGCGAAGCGTTTCCGACACAGGTTTGTTGTAATTATCAAGGACATTAGTTGCCAAGAAATTAGTAGTTCGCAATTTATCCACATAGGTGGCGCCACCATCTAACTTTTGAGTTTTACGTCCTAGAGACTTCGTGTCTTCGACAAAGTTGTTCATTTTGACAAAATACACAACTCTTTCCTAGACGTCGAAATTCCACAGTCTACTGTTAAGGACTTATTGTAAAAAGAAAATCGGGATAAGTACTGTTCCTTTTAATTCCACTAAGAACTCTGGACGAACATTTGAAAAGGGCCTATCTGCTTTTTGTAAACAAACATGTTTCTGTCTCTGTAGGGCCCATCTGCATCCACCCACGCACATCAACACCCTTAACAGATAGCTTGAAGAACACTCTTTCTGATAAGGGTGTTGATGTGCGTGGGTGGATGCAGATGGGCCCTACAGAGACAAAAACATGTTTGTTTACACAAAGCAGATAGGCCCTTTTCAAATGTTCGTCTAGAACTTGCATCCTTTGACAGATACGTATTTCGACCTCAACTGTAAGATCGTCTTCAGTGTGTTGTACATGACTCGAGTCGAGTCGTATCCGTCGAAGGATGCAAGTTCTTAGTGGAATTATAAGGAGCAGTACTTAACCCGATTTTCTTTTTACCTGCAGGTATTCCACTAACAATCCCAGGTTCATCATCATCAGTTATTTGAGCTTATTTTGGTGTTTTTACGAGAAAATATGTGAATTTAAAACATTTTCTGATGCAGTTGAGTCAAATAATAACTTTCGAACAGAAAAATGAAATGGTGTTTGTATGTCACGAATAGGCTCGGGAACGAGCCAACGAATCCACACCATTCTTTCAGTGTTTCATTCGTGCAGCACTCCGAAGGGTTCATACGAAAAATAATTGGGAAAATCGACCGGGAAGGCACCGAAAACGAGAAAGTTTGAAAATCCATTTTTTTTCCAAAGTGCTGCATGCCAAAAAAATACAGTAGGCAGGCTATAGTTCACATTAAAAATTGAGGGGTATTCACTAAGCATATTAAGCGTAAGCCATTATTATCTGTTGAGATGCTTCATGAAATTTCGAATGAAATAGTCAAAGATTGCCTTGGTGATTGCGTCGTTTCATCACTTTAATGACTATACGCTGTTTAGTGAATCCCCTGAATATCTCATATACTATCAAAAATTTTGAGAGATATATAACTGATGTTTTTTGAAATATTTAATCTTTTGTAATAATATTAGAAAAGGTGGTGCCAGCGTCTAACTTTTGACCCTGACACTATAGAGAATTGGATTCTTCGAGAAAGTTGTTTGTTTTGACAAAATAAATAACTCTGTCATAGACGTCGAAATTCCATGGCCAAATACCTCACTTTACTTCGAACGTTTCAAAAGTAAATTGAAAAAAAAAAAACCATCAAGAAAAACTTGTTCCTTTCAATTCCACTACTTGTGCTCAACTTCGAACAGATAGGCCTATTTTATCTGCGACTCACAGGCTTATTCGGCGTCGAAGACATTATCTTGAAAGGATGCAAGCCCATTCTACCAAGATTTCCACTTTTTTTAGTATTTTTTCTACACTGTTTTTTTCAGGAAAATCTTCAAAAAATGACGTAATTCCCCCAATGAGACAGACCGGACTCGATTATCCAGACACTCAAAACGGGACATGCCACAAAAGTTCAGCATATTGGACGCAGTGGCTTAATTTCCCCAACAGGGGGGTGATATTCTTTTAAATATTTTGATGCAGACATTTTCAATCATTAAGTATAATAATACAAACTACACAATGAACAAATCTCGCCTTATAGGGTGACGAAGGGTATTAACGGCAGGTTTGTTCTCTTCGTCATGGAGGGTTTTTGTGGGTCGAATCGCCTGAAATTTAGGCATATAACTCAGCTTGGTTGGAAAGTATTTGAGACCAGCAAGTTTCAAAAAACCCCCATGACGAAGAGAAAAAAAAACTGCCGAAATTTGAAATCGACAAAACCAATTTTAAATCTCGTTGTAGCTCAAAATATACAAGGTTTTCATTTGGAGCTCCTCAAACTCCAGCTGGGATTCTTCCAGATATTTTCCGAAGATTTTTTTTTATAGAAATTGCTTCCAGAAATCTTGTTGGGATTAATTCAGGAATTTATACAGGAATTTTTCCACTGATTCTACCTGCTCCAGTGAAACTTGAGGGATTCCTCCGGGGTTTAATTGTGAAATTTTACTTGAAATTACTACCCAGGATTCCTCTAGGGAATTTTTCCTGGAATTATTCTTGGGATTCTTTTAAAGATTACCAATAATCACTGTATGAGTTCCTCTAGAACTTGCTGTTGATATTCCACCAGAAGTCCTTGGAGGAGTTTCTGCTGTGACAGCTCCTACAGTTCATCCAGTGTTTTTTTTTTCATAAATTTTTGAAGAAACTCTTGCTTGAATTTCTACAGAAATTCTTCAAGGTATTCCTCTCCTTCGGGGATTTGTCCAGAACCTTGTGCAAACATTCCTTCATATTTTTTCCATGGATTCCTCTAGGGGTTTTCTCAAGACATTTTTCTATAAGTCCTCTATGAATTACAGTAAATTCTCTAAAAAGATTCCTCCACTAATTATCGCAGAAAAGTAGTTCTCCCATTTTTTATGTATTCCTGTCTTCTTTGTCTTCTCTGTCTTCTCTGTCTTCTCTAATTTTTCTGTTTTCTCTGTCTTCTCTGTCTTCTCTGTATTCTCTGTCTTCTCTGTCTTCTCTGTCTTCTCTGTCTTCTCTGTCTTCTCTGTCTTCTCTGTCTTCTCTGTCTTCTCTGTCTTCTCTGTCTTCTCTGTCTTCTCTGTCTTCTCTGTCTTCTCTGTCTTCTCTGTCTTCTCTGTCTTCTCTGTCTTCTCTGTCTTCTCTGTCTTCTCTGTCTTCTCTGTCTTCTCTGTCTTCTCTGTCTTCTCTGTCTTCTCTGTCTTCTCTGTCTTCTCTGTCTTCTCTGTCTTCTCTGTCTTCTCTGTCTTCTCTGTCTTCTCTGTCTTCTCTGTCTTCTCTGTCTTCTCTGTCTTCTCTGTCTTCTCTGTCTTCTCTGTCTTCTCTGTCTTCTCTGTCTTCTCTGTCTTCTCTGTCTTCTCTGTCTTCTCTGTCTTCTCTGTCTTCTCTGTCTTCTCTGTCTTCTCTGTCTTCTCTGTCTTCTCTGTCTTCTCTGTCTTCTCTGTCTTCTCTGTCTTCTCTGTCTTCTCTGTCTTCTCTGTCTTCTCTGTCTTCTCTGTCTTCTCTGTCTTCTCTGTCTTCTCTGTCTTCTCTGTCTTCTCTGTCTTCTCTGTCTTCTCTGTCTTCTCTGTCTTCTCTGTCTTCTCTGTCTTCTCTGTCTTCTCTGTCTTCTCTGTCTTCTCTGTCTTCTCTGTCTTCTCTGTCTTCTCTGTCTTCTCTGTCTTCTCTGTCTTCTCTGTCTTCTCTGTCTTCTCTGTCTTCTCTGTCTTCTCTGTCTTCTCTGTCTTCTCTGTCTTCTCTGTCTTCTCTGTCTTCTCTGTCTTCTCTGTCTTCTCTGTCTTCTCTGTCTTCTCTGTCTTCTCTGTCTTCTCTGTCTTCTCTGTCTTCTCTGTCTTCTCTGTCTTCTCTGTCTTCTCTGTCTTTTCTGTCTTCTCTGTCTTCTCTGTCTTCTCTGTCTTCTCTGTCTTCTCTGTCTTCTCTGTCTTCTCTGTCTTCTCTGTCTTCTCTGTCTTCTCTGTCTTCTCTGTCTTCTCTGTCTTCTCTGTCTTCTCTGTCTTCTCTGTCTTCTCTGTCTTCTCTGTCTTCTCTGTCTTCTCTGTCTTCTCTGTCTTCTCTGTCTTCTCTGTCTTCTCTGTCTTCTCTGTCTTCTGTGTCTTCTCTGTCTTCTCTGTCTTCTCTGTCTTCTCTGTCTTCTCTGTCTTCTCTGTCTTCTCTGTCTTCTCTGTCTTCTCTGTCTTCTCTGTCTTCTCTGTCTTCTCTGTCTTCTCTGTCTTCTCTGTCTTCTCTGTCTTCTCTGTCTTCTCTGTCTTCTCTGTCTTCTCTGTCTTCTCTGTCTTCTCTGTCTTCTCTGTCTTCTCTGTCTTCTCTGTCTTCTCTGTCTTCTCTGTCTTCTCTGTCTTCTCTGTCTTCTCTGTCTTCTCAGTCTTCTCTGTCTTCTCTGTCTTCTCTGTCTTCTCTGTCTTCTCTGTCTTCTCTGTCTTCTCTGTCTTCTCTGTCTTCTCTGTCTTCTCTGTCTTCTCTGTCTTCTCTGTCTTCTCTGTCTTCTCTGTCTTCTCTGTCTTCTCTGTCTTCTCTGTCTTCTCTGTCTTCTCTGTCTTCTCTGTCTTCTCTGTCTTCTCTGTCTTCTCTGTCTTCTCTGTCTTCTCTGTCTTCTCTGTCTTCTCTGTCTTCTCTGTCTTCTCTGTCTTCTCTGTCTTCTCTGTCTTCTCTGTCTTCTCTGTCTTCTCTGTCTTCTCTGTCTTCTCTGTCTTCTCTGTCTTCTCTGTCTTCTCTGTCTTCTCTGTCTTCTCTGTCTTCTCTGTCTTCTCTGTCTTCTCTGTCTTCTCTGTCTTCTCTGTCTTCTCTGTCTTCTCTGTCTTCTCTGTCTTCTCTGTCTTCTCTGTCTTCTCTGTCTTCTCTGTCTTCTCTGTCTTTCCGTCTTTCCGTCTTTCTGTCTTTCTGTCTTTCTGTCTTTCTGTCTTCCTGTCTTTCTGTATTTCTGTCTTTCTGTCTTTCTGTCTTTCTATCTTTCTGTCTTCCTGTCTTCCTGTTTTTCTGTCTTTCTGTCTTTCTGTCTTTCTGTCTTTCTGTCTTTCTGTCTTTCTGTCTTTCTGTCTTTCTGTCTTTCTGTCTTTCTGTCTTTCTGCCTTTCTGTCTTTCTGTCTTTCTGTCTTTCTGTCTTTCTGTCTTTCTGTTTTTCTGTTTTTCTGTCTTTCTGTCCTTCTGTCTTCTCTGTCTTCTCTGTCTTCTCTGTCTTTCTGTCTTTCTGTCTTTCTGTCTTTCTGTCTTTCTGTCTTTCTGTATTTCTGTCTTACTGTCTTACTGTCTTTCAGTCTTTCTGTCTTTTTGTCTCCCGTCTGCTTGTTTGAGTTCTCCTGACCAAGTTTTTTTCTGTCTTCCTGCTATTCTATATTTATGATTCTTTTTTTTTACTACAGTCTTATCTCGGAATTTCTGTTCCTATGTCTTAATATGTCAATCTGTTTTCCTGTCTGCGAAACACACGTAGTCACAATGCATCTTAAAATAAAAGACTTTTAAACTCAGCTTATTCACTTATTCCCAACAACTTTGAGAAAAAAATTATGTATGAAGTTTATGAAATTTTCGTTATTAATGTCAAAAAAAAAACAGATAAAGTGATCATCTAAAATTAAACAACTGACGAACATTTTAAATAAAAATTTCAGTTGAAAAATACCATCGGTTCAAAAATAGTTACAGCTTCCCACTCGGAAACTCCCGAGAAAGCGAAGGAATTTTATCAGTTTTCTGCTTTTAGATATTCGACAACGTGTCTGCCTGCTGCTGCTGCCACCTTCTCGAGCTTGCTTGCCTGGGCTTCCAGTATAGGTACGACTTGCCCCGGGCAGGACTCGAAGCCGTCGTCGTCATCATACAGTGTATCAAACAATTGTCCGTACAGCAATTTTTTTGTCAAAATATTTGTTCATTCAAATGTTTATAACTTTTTTATACGTCAACCAAAAACGCTGATATTTTAACCAATCATAAACCATGTATTGCAGCACCATTGGTAAAATTTTGAGCGAGAACGAATAAGTTTTCTGAAAGTTATAAAATTTTTAGTCAAACTTTTAGGATTTTTGAAAACATTTTTAAAACATTATATCTCAATATGTAGTCGATGAAACTTTTTCAATCTTTTTTGTGTTACAGCTTATACCTAAGGCTCTCATATGCAGCTTCGTTTGAGGTTTTATATTCACTACAAAAAATATGAAAAATCTGTATATATTCAGAGTATTATTTGGAAATTTATCATATTTTGATCAATAAAAGTGCCAAGTGTTTTCAACATTTTTAAACTCTCTTAATGTAATATTTTTGTACAGGACCTACTAAACAACATATGAAGAGTAGGTCCTATGCATTTTTCGTTCAGTCAATGCACTTTTATTGGTAGAAAACGTTTGGCAGATTATATGTTCAAAATATGGCAATTTTTTGAATACCGTCAACTACATAAGCTAATTTTTCATATTTTTTGTAGTGAATATAAAACCTCAAACGAAGCTGCATATGAAAGCCTTAGGTATAAGCTGTAACACAAAAAATATTGAAAAAGTTTCATCGACTACATATTGAGATATAATGTTTTAAAAATGTTTTCAAAAATGCTAAAAGTTTGACTAAAAATTCTATAACTTTCAGAAAACTTATTCGATCTCGCTCAAAATTTTACCAATGGAGCTGCAATATATGGTTTACGATTGGTCAAAATTCCAGCGTTTTTGACTGACGTATAAAAAAGTTATAAACATTTGATGGAAAAATTATTTTGACAAAAAATTTGCTGTACGGACAATTGTTTGATACACTGTAGCTCGCGGGAGAAAGACCCCGACGAGGGTCAGGGGCACACAGGCACAGGAACAGACACAGAGCAGAGCCGAAAGCCAATAAGCATTCTCTTTCTTCGATGAATTATACTCATTGATGGATTCCGACAAAGGCGAACGAGGGGCCGCTCGGTCGGTCGACCCTGCCCTCCTCGGTCGGCCCGAGTGCTGTCGTCATCGTCGTCGTCTTCAGCGGTTCAGTAGGGGGTGTGTGTTGGCTTTGGCCTGGTATCGATGCACACAGGTACGGAGAGGAAGAAGGAGGTTCGGGGACGAATGGTAAGGAATAAGAAAGCTGTTGTTGACCCGTTTCAACAGAAGATGACGAGGCAGCAAGTCAAATATGTGGGCCTTCGGGTCGGACCCGGGCAGGAACTTTCCTCTGAGGACAGGTGGGTTCATCCGGGAATGGCGCAGAGCAGTTGAACTCATTGAACTCAGCATTTTCTAAAGGAATTGTTTCGGAAACAAACTCGAAAAAAGTTTGTGATTCAGATGAGATGTGATTGTAAATAAACAAGAAAAAATGTTTGTATTCGTGGTTTCAAAATCTATTCAAGTTGAAGAATTCTAAGTCGATTTTTCCAGAAAAAATCGATATTTCTCCTTTTTAACATCTTTAATTTTTAGAATTCTTAGAAAAAAAAACCTAAGGTGATTCCTAGAGATATTTCCAGGAGAATGTTTAAAAGAATTATCAAAGGAATTTCTGGAGAAATTCGTAGAACCGTTCATGGGGAAATCTCAAGATAAATTCCTAGGTGAATTCCTAGAAGATTTCCCAGAGGAATTCTTATAGCAGATCCTGGGAAAATTATTAAGGGAATTTTTAGAGTAATTCTTTGATTTTCAAGAAGTATTTCGAGAAGAATTCTTAGATGGGTTCCTTGAGGAATTCCTGGAAGAATTTCTAGTGAAAATCTTAGAGGAATCCCTAGGGGAATTTCTAGATGAATTTAAGGGAGAATTCCGAAAGGAACTACTAGAGATATTTCCAGGAGTATTCCTAGAGAAACTCCTAAGGGAATATCTTGAGGAACTTCTAGAGAACACCCCTGTGGAATTCCTTGAGCATTTCTTAGGAATTCCTGAAGAAACTCATAGGAAAATTTCAAGAGGAATTCTTTAAAAAAACAGAAGAAATCCGTTGGAAATTTTTAGCACAGAATTCATTAGGAGAATCACAAGGAAACCTTTTACGGAATCCCAAATTTCAAGTTCACCTCAACTATCGTCCAATGTCGATCGATCAAATGCTCCATCGGCCAATCAACCTACGAACCCCTGTCCCTAATGCTATCATCGCCCAACCATTCGCTTTACCTGGATTTCCCAGAGTGTGTTCGAGCTGCCTGCTCTCGTTGTCATCGTTCTCCGTAGTCAGTCAGCAGGAAAGTCAATTGACGGCACGCAAACCCAAAGCTCAGTCGAGCATGATAGAGAAAGACTGCCGCCGATATCTACCGGTCGACCCAACCCGAAGTCCTCTGACCCACCCTCACAAGTCACCATCCTTCGAATTCTTGCTTTCTCAACTGAATCATCATCACTATCAACAGTACGAAGCGACGTACGATGGAAAAGTAAAATGTGCATCATCAATAAAAATTACATTTTTACTAGTTTAGGGGTCCTTTCTTTTTCCCTTTTATTGCGCTTGCTGGCTGACTGCTTTGTACCGATCGGTATCAGAACTCACAATTACGGGGCCCCGGTACACCTAAATAATGTTTTAAAACGTTTATCTGCCGCACACGCACATGGATGGGACCATTCGCAGCAACAGTTGTGCAGATGGTAGATGGTGGTAACATTTCCGAACAAATTGGTTTGTTTGGGATCGTTTAGAAGAGACCGATGGATGAGATAAATGTGTATTTTTTTTCTTTCTTTCCCTGGACAAGGTGATAAAAGATAATTTACGGGGATGCAAAAAAGGTGTTTTTCCTGGGAATTCGTGCGGAAGCTCGTGTCTGGGTTTGATCACTTTATAGATGCTTGAGCTAAGGTTGTACCTAAGTGGCAATTTTAGTATTAGGGGTTATTGATGTTTCCAGAAGGATACATTTGACTTTCTTTCTGGCAAACAGGGAAGACATCTGCAAAGATTTCCATTGCAGTTTGTTGTGAAATGTCATAAATTGTTTGTTGTAGGAGAATGTCACTCATCAGCATTTGAAATGTACTGAAAAGTTCTACAATGGGTTTTCCAAATATAAATAAAGGAAAACATTTATGCATTCAAAAAAGGAAAAAATTTAGCTGTATGTAGCCATTTTCTGTGAAAAAATGTCATTTTTGGGCTCACGATTTCAACAAAAATATTCTGAAGACCCCTCTTGAAACTCTGATCAGGAAAAACTTGAATTTCTCTTTCCTCCGTTTCGCTTTTTTATAGGATGATTATTTATTTTAAAAATTTGAAGGTTATTTTCAAACATGGCAACGTTCCATTACACTCCTATCAAAATCACGTCTGAAAACGTAAATGCTACCCTAAACAAATTGTTTGAATCACAGCCACTCTATAACTCCTATTAACTTCTTATCATTTTCGTGCTTGCCATCATTTGTTCGTTTACCTGTGTCTTGAAAGAGAGTTCTTTAGAAGCCAAACTAAAAACAGTAAAAATCTCTAACATGGCTCCAATAAATATTTGATGAACTATTTGGAGATACCCCTAGAAAGATTGTGACAATTTCTTCTTTTTTTTATAGTAACTTCCAAAGTAATTTCAAACGAAGCCATCAATATGTTAATGCAGAATGATTGAAATGATTGAGCCCGAAGCTTATTAGTTTCTGATAGCATTTTTATCCTCCCCAAGCCACTGCGTCCAATTCTAATAGCATTTTTCAATGACAATAAAATTTAAAAAAAACTTAAAGTTTTTGTCTCGAAAAAGCGGAACCCTAAGAAAGCTTCGTTGGAAAATATAAAAAGATAGGGCTGCTCAAGAACGAAAATAAGATTAATTAAAAAATTAAAATTCATAAGATCACGAATAAAAAAAGATCACTTTTCAATCGATTATCAAAAATTTCAAAATTTTAAAATTTTGATAAGATTAAAACCAAAATTTCGGGTATCGGCTTAAGCCAATGGCCAATTGGCCATTCTGGGAACTGGGAGCATCTGAAACCTTTTCCGAGAAGTACTTCAAAGGACCAAATTGAGGATTTCATGCATATGCAAGGTTGGAACTGGTTCTGGTTTGGAGTGAAGAGTATATTTCTAGAGCACTATGTGCTACTATCATTTGATAGTTCAATTTTTAAATTTTTAAATCAAAATAGGCCAACATTTACTTAAAAACGAAAACATAGCACATTTGCAAAAATTTCAGAAAATAAAATGCAAAAATCTGAAGAATCCCAGGGAAGCTTCCTGGAAGTGTTACTGTAGGTAATTCTTGAGAAAGGTGTTAATACATCGATGATATTTTTGAAAGAGTTTCTAAGAAACTCCTTGAGGCAGAGTTACATAGATATGGGATCAAAAAAATAGTTTGTCAATAATTGTCCGTCGGGTTTTAGTTTTTATTGAGACTCATAACTACTTCCTGAATAAAAGAACTTTTTTTTTTATCAATTTCAATGCTGTTGACGTTGACGAATCTCTTATTATAAATTAGGTGAAAATCTCTACAACAACCGATTAATATATTGGAAGCATAAATTATTCGGATTTTGGAGATACTGTATAAATCCTAAAAAAACGGAAATTCTGGTCATTTTCAATTTTTGAAGATATATCTGCACCTGTATGAATCCATTGATTAACTGCTTTGAGAAAGTCCTGTGGAACTCCTAGATGAATCTCTTGAGAAATTGTTAGAATGATTCTTAGAGTAATGTCACAATAACACATCTGGCAGATTTGTTGATGAAATTCCTGGAGGTATCCTTGAAGGAAATTCAGGAAGAATTTTCGTGAATATACATGGAAGAATGCCCGCACCAACTCTAGAAGTACACTCGTGCTAGAAATCATGAAAAGGTCCGTGGAGGGATTCATGTTAGAATTTCTGGAGGGATCTGCTAGTGACATTCTAACGAGATTTTTCCTGTATAAATCTCTGAAAGGTTTCATAACTCCGGTAGGAATCTCTGCAATAATTTCTGAAGAAACCACTGCACTGGAAGAATTTTCGAAACACAAAATTGGAAGAATTTCTGAAAGAATGCATGGAGAAATTTTTGGATGGAATCCTTGATGGACTTTTTCAATAAACCCATGGAAAACTTCAAACCGTAGAAAATTTTCTGGGCAAATTCTTGGAGTTGGATTTTTGGAATTCTTGGAATATTTTCAAGAATCCATGGAAGAATTTCTAGAAGAGTCGCTGAAAAAAAAACAGAAAATATCTTTGCAAGATATAATTAAAGAATTGCTGGAATTATTCTAAAGGAATCTGTGTATTTTTTTTGAAAAAAAAAATCGCTGCCGGAATTTAAAAAAAAATCTAAGGAGCAATTTTGGAAGGAATCCAAAGGTTGGTTTTAAAAGAACTCTTCGAAAGATTTCTAGAGGTTTTTCCTAATAAAACTCAAAGGCATTTCTTGAAAGAATTTCCGACGAAAACATTGGATGAATATTTCAATTTGCTTAAGACATCCGTAAAATAACTTCTGAAAGAAACTTTGGAAAAAAATCTAAAGAAATCTTCTAAAAAATAAAACTTTAGAATGGTACTTTTTAGTGTAAAGTGTCATTAATAAATAAAAAAAAATACTTTAGAAATTTCGAAAGGATTCTGAATTTCTGATTTTCTAGAGAAATCGATAGATGAATCTTAGACGGAATCCGTGCATTTTTTTTTTCGAGAAATTCCCATAGAAATTTCTGAAAAAAAAATCCATGGAATAATTTCTTATTCAAATCACATGCTGCTGGTCCGGCAGCGGTTACTTCTTCGCAATGTTCATCTGTATCGCCCAGTAGACTTGTGTTGAAGATGGATTGGATAAAATGTTGAAGCTTTTGGATTGTTTCTTCCAAACGCTGTATACGTTGTTGCATGCTCTGTATACCTAACATAGATTGCATGTCCACCGCTTTGGGATTAATCCCCGTTGAGCCCCCACGTTGTAACATGATGGTTGGGTAGTTTTCTCCGGAGACCGTCGTAATAAAGTTCGAAATTCTGTATTCACTTACTCTGATTTAACACCATAGAATTGCACCGAAAGGCGACCGAACAGTAAGCGGTTCAAACCTACACTGATCGTAAAAGAATGATCATTCGGTAAACAACATAAGCCCGATCTACCTAGTGATCGTCACAACATATCAAATCGCATAATGTCAACATAACCGCTTCTAGCTTATGCGAGTTTGTATGCACACTTCAACGAGTTTATTTGTACTTTTATGCGATTTCATCCATACACCAATGCGAGGTAAACTAACACAACAAGAAAAGTACCAAACGAAGTCGTATAATCATCGTAGTACGCAATTATGCGAATTAATTTGACACTGCGAGTTCGCTCGCACGCTATTGCGAATAAGTAAAGTTCATCGCAATAAAACGTCAGAAAATCATCTACTACGATGTACTCATACCACATAAAAGTTGATTTGTATTCTTATATGACTTTACCTGATAAGTTCAAAATATAACATCACAGACAGACCGTCTAGCTCGAACAAAATTTTTCAAATTTTCTATGTAAATTTTCACTAGCGACACCTAGGCAACCGATTGCCACAGTGCAGTCGCGTGCAGTTGACAGTTTGAAAAACGACGTGCTTCCAGCCGCTTACCACCCAATTCACCACCCACCGAAAAATAAAATCAAAACAAACACTGTCAAAATCATTCCTACATTTGCGGTACATTCACAAAGATTTCCCAATGCGAGTAAAGTTCATCCAAATGCAGTTTTATTCAAGCAAATCTATGTAAAATAAAAGTAATAATGTGTAAAATATTTTACAAGAGCCCTGCGCTAATTTGTGCAAAAGATTTTAGACATTAAATAAAAGTCATTTACTCTGCACAAATTATGTGGAAACATTATTAGCGTGCAACACGTGCGGTCTTTTCCCGCCATCCGGCTGAAAGACGACCGTGGTGACAGTTGTTGGTCGCAACGCACATGTGAGGCAGCGATTGAATATGAACGTCGCTAACGCCATCTGTTCGCTAATTCTGGAGCAACATTTGAAAAGGGCATACAAGCATTGGTAAACAATGACTTCACACGTCGCTCCTGAGCCACCCTCAGCTTATTCACAAAAACTAAGACCGTTATCAGATAGAGCAAACATCGATCTTTCGGATAACGGTTTTCATTTACGTGGGCGGGCTGCTGTTATGCCCTACGGAGCGTTTTATAAAAAAGACACAAGACCTCTTGGGCCCTTTTCAAATGTTGCTCCAGAATTGTCACTTGGCAATTTGTGGCGGCCATGTTTTTTACACAAGCTGCTGAGTCAAACTTGAACGTCTGTCTGCGATAACATCATATGCGATGAAAATTGTCAGTCAGACGTACATATATCCCTATGAAATAGTACTTTATACGATGTACAACGTGGTTTCTTATGCGACTCCTGGTTGTCTGGACATAGATCATTTTCTTGAGAAATCCCTGGAAGAATTTCTGAAGGATTCCATGAAAATATTTTCGTTTGCGTTCTAGAAAGGTTTTCTAAAAGAACCCTGTAAGGAGATTTTAATGGTAATATCTTTTAATGGTAATATCTATGGGAATATCTATGTATTGCATCGTTTTATATTAATTTTTACCCATCATTGGGGCTATACCATACCTGTTGATGTAATAATAATAATAATAATAATAATAATAATAATAATAATAATAATAATAATAATAATAATAATAATAATAATAATAATAATAATAATAATAATAATAATAATAATAATAATAATAATAATAACGCACCCAAGCAACACACATGTTATAATAGAGTTACGACAGCGCAAGTTTTGGTTGTATAGATGTTTATTATACGTAATTCTAACATTGTGTTGAAATAACGTAAAAAAAAACTTCTATACAACCAAAACTTGCGCTGTCGTAACTTTTATATAACATGTGTGTTGCTTGGGCATCCAGGTACATTTTTTACTAATATATTTAAGAGCACAAACTTCGTCATCCACAAAACGCACGACGCTTAAAATTCTACTTAATGTTTACAACGAGTGAGCAAGCAATGAGTAGAATTTTCAGTTCAATGTGTTATTTTAGTTACGACGGATCTCTTATGTGTTTACAAGGTTTACCAGGACATTGTGAGATTGTGACCATTGCATTTACTCATATTTGTCCTTGAATTTGACTTATGTCTAAAGACATCCATGGAACTGTTTCAGTAGAAATCCATGGACGATTTTCTGTGAAACCGTTCGATAAATAAATAGATGAATCTCTAGAAGAATTAATGTACAAAAACGTGGAGAATTTTTTGAATTAATCCCAGGTGAAATTTCAGGAATCCATGGAAAACTTTTAAAAGAAACTACATATTGCAGAAATTTCTAAAGAAATGTTTAACCCTTAGGAGATGGGTGAATCACATTAGCCCGGCCGAGAAAACCGACCTTTACAAACCCAAAAAGGCGAAAATACCGTCTCCATAGGGTTAAAGCTGTATCTGAGAAGAAAGAATTTCTTACGGAATTTTTGGAAAATTAAAAAAAAAAAAACCTTGAAATTTTTTATAAGGAAATGTCGGGAGTATTTTTCTAAAAGAGTTCCTAGAGTTATGAAGAAACCACTAATTGATTCCCTGGAAGATTTTTTTTGGAAACTCCTTGCAGACGATCTGCAAGCAACATTCGAAATAAAATTTTGAAAGAATTGAGAATTTCTGAGGAAATCTCCACGGATGGTTTTCTAGGGGAATCCTTGGAAACATTCCTGAAGCAATCTCTAAACCAGTTTCTAAAGTAGATCAAATTTTCGAAGAAATTCAAGAAAAATCTTCTGTAATATATTTTCTGAAAAAAACATCGGGACAAGTTTATGCAGGAATCCTCGAAAAATTATCCGATAGGAACTTTTGGAGGATTTTCTTAAGACTTTTCAAGAGCAATATCGGAAGGAATCTAAAAATGAATTTATTGAAGAGGTTTCGAAGAAATTACGGAAATATTTGAAATTTTCTAAATGAGCTTCTTTAAAGTTTTTTCAAGAAAACTTGAATGCAATATCTAAAGAAATCTATGGAAGATTTTATGAAAAAAATCTTAAAAAGAATTTCTGGATAAATTCTCTGGATTTTTTTATTGGATTTTATTTAGCTATTACTGAGGTAATCTAAGGCATATTCTTTAAAATAATCCTTAGAGAAACTTATGAAGCAATCTCAAGATGGATTTTTAAAGGAATCGCCGGAAAAAATTTCAAAATGAATTCCGAAAGATTTCCTGCAAGAATTTTATCTATTGTACATTAGACTCCTTGGAGATTTATGGAGGAATCTAGATTTATTTCTGACGAAATCTCTGGAAAGGGCCCATATAGCCGAGGCGGTAAACGCACGGGTATTCAGCATGACCATGCTGAGGGTGACGGGTTCGATTCCCGGTCGGTCCAGGATCTTTTCGTAAAGGAAATTTCCTTGACTTCCTTGGGCATAGAGTATCTTCGTGCCTGCCACACGATATACACATGCAAAATGGTCATTGGCAGAGGAAGCTCTCAGTTAATAACTGTGGAAGTGCTCATAGAACACTAAGCTGAGAAGCAGGCTTTGTCCCAGTGAGGACGTAACGCCAAGAAGAGAGAGAGAGAGAGAAATCTCTGGAAAAATTCTCAGAAGCCAATCTGAAGGATTTTTTTAAGCAATACCTTAAGGATTTTCTAATTTTATCCATGCATTCGAAAAAAAAATCTGAAGAAGAATTTTCCAATGAATCTCAGAAAGAATTTCTGAAGCATTCCACGCAAGACTTAAAAAAAGCTTTTGAAGAATTCCCAGTGGAATTCCTGAAGGAATCCTTGGAAAGAATTGTCAAGGAAGGAATCAGGAAGAAATTCCTAAAAAAGCAATGGAAGAATTTTCTGATATAGGTATGAAGAAATTTCCAGAGCTCTGGAGCAAATCTGAAGCGATTTATTTATTCATGAATCCTTGGAAGAATATCTGAAGGAATATCTCAATATTTTCAGAAATTTCTGAAGAAATATTTAGAAAATATTCAGAGAATTTACTCATGTTGAAAAAACGGAAGAAAAAAGGTCCTCACTGATATATGTTGCCCTGTACTGGTATTTACCAGATTTGCTGGTATGTCATATACATACAGAAAAACTGAACTATTGAATGTTTAATTGAAAAAAAAAATGCGTCCTGGTGGGATTCCCGTTTTTGATAAACCGGAACTAATCAACTTAGCCACAGAACAGGTAAAGATTCTGCAGAATAGGCTCTGGGCTCGGGTCCAGTTTGGATTTCTATTCTGCAAAATCATTACCTGTTGTGGCTTAGTTGGTTAAAGCGCCGGTCTAGCGAATACGGAGTCCTGGGTTCGAATCCCACCAGAATGCGATTTTTTTTTCACAAATTCATCTCTCAATTAGTCAATTAGCAACATTCTGTGCCTTCTAACCTCCAGTTTTTCTGTATAAAAATATCCAAAAGTATAGTTATTTTTCGCACGTATGGGAGTGCAAAGTATCGGGAAAAATCATATATGTTTATTTTCTTGCACGTCTTTAGGCGCAAAAAAAAACTCTGATTTTTCCACAATGGGATTTTTCACAGGTATTGTGAAATGTTGGTGCCAAATATTTGTATCTGAAAATCAACCTCAAAAGATAACCGTAACATCAAGTGTTGAAATAATAGACAACCAACTGATACTATTTCCATTTGACAACCAATTGAAACCCTTCTTAATGGAACGGCTCATCACATGCACGAGCTTGCTAAACACGCTAACTAAACCGAAAAATGGGTTTTCTATTTTGAGCGTACCATCAGTAGGCCTATTTTTGCAACCTCCTCCCGCACGAAATTGTGCCGTTTCAACTGAGCAACTAAGCACACACATACATAAAACTCGGCCTTCATTGCCGGATAATCCGATTTCCATCAAGCCGAAATCCTGCTGTGACAGAAGATAAATTCCAACCATCTGATGCAAGCCAGAAAACGAGATCCAAAAATAGTTGTCACAATTTTCCTCTGTTGGTTGGTCCTTATCGTCATCACCACCCAAACCACCGGTATGGTTCGCCCCCCATGGGCGGACGACTTCTCGGATTTAGGCATTTATTTCGATAGGACATTCAAAGCTGGACGAACGAACATCTCTCGAGAGGCAGTTTAAAACTAACAGCCCATTCATCGGTTTTCATACGGAAAAGTTAAACATATCAACTTGTTCTTTATCACACCACCCTCTGACGGACTGTCTGTCTGTTTTGTTTGCCTGTCTGTCCGTCCATTTACCCGACTGAGGGAGAGAGGGCCCACTTTCCCAAACATCAACTTTTCAAACAACTTTTTAAACTCAACAGCTGCTACCGCCGAGCTGCTGCCTTTGCCTCAGAACCATCATCGTCATCACCAACGCCGATCTGATGCTCAAGCCGGAGTCAATATATCGACTTCATCTATGTAAATATCTTGCTCCGACTCCTACACTACTCTTAGCTTGGTTGAGGTGGTGGTGGGGGAAAACCACTTTCCAAGAAGGATCGAATCGGCCGGGGAAAAGGTCTCATCGCATCGTCGTTCCTTACCTTGAGCAAGGTGCCAAACCGGGGCCCGAGCGTCAGCCTCTTCTTCGGCATCAGCGTCATCAATAGCAGGTCGGAGTAGCATGACCGATTAGATAGATTTAATCGTTGATCAATTTCAAAAAATCTTGTTTATTTTGAAACGTATTTGTTTTTATATTTTGGTGAATATTAACACGGAGGGATATTTCATATCCTATCATATTTTTAAATATTTTTTAAATATGATGTCTCCGAGGATTTATTTCCGAATTCCTTTACAAATTGCTTCAACTTTTTTTACGAATTGCTTCTGAAATTTCTCAAGCGGTTTCTTCGGAAATTTAGAGTGCTTGTCACACTTGATAGACCATGGTTATTGGTTGTACCGTATTTGCCAAACGATATTTCTGTACGTATTTCTACTCCATGGCCTTTTGTTGCAATACAGCGGTGTTAAATAAGAGTAAGTGAACCCAGATTTTTCAACTTTTTACCACGGTCTTCAGATTATTTCAGAAAATCTTCCATGTGTTCCTCCAGAAGTATCACAAAGAATTATTTTACGAAATTTGACATGAATTGCTTCACCCATTTTTCCATGATTTCTCACAAATCATTACAGAGATTGTTTAATAAATTTGCCCAGGGATTACTTCAAAAATTCATCTGGATATTTATTCAGGAATTTCTCTAGGCATTCGTTTGGATTCCTTTAGAAAATCTATCAAAAAATTCTTCAGAAATTCTTCTGAAAAATCTTTTTCTGAATATTCGGTCAAAAATTCCCTCTCAGATTCTTTCAAAAAATCTTCCATGGGGCTGTCCATTAATAACGTAAGAGAATTTTAGCGATTTTTCGATACCCCTCCCTCCCTTGTAAGATTTTTTGTATGAGAAGCCAAATTTTTTTGTATGGTACGTAAGATTTTTCAAAACCCCCCTCCCCCCGTAAACCCTTACGTAATTAATGGACAGCCCCCATGGAAGTATTCGGACATTTTCTTCAGTGATTTGTTTAGAATTTGATTGCTTTTTTTTTTTTGAAAATTTGAATTTATATCAGAAAATCTTCCTGGAATCTTCTTAGAAATTCCTTCAGGGACTCTTTAAAAGAAAAATTCAGGAATTTTATGCAAAGATTAATATAGAAACTGCTCTAGGGGTTCTTTCGCAAATTTTTTGAGGGATTCTTTAAGAAAATCTCCCATGGCATCATTGGACTAATAATTTCCTCAAAAATATCACCAGATTTTCCCCTAGAGATTTCTTTACAAAGTTCTCCAAGGATTACTTTGAAAAAACTTCCACTGATTTTTCGATATTTTTTTCATGGACCCTTGCCGAAATCCATCCTAGGATTCATTTAAAAAGATTTTTCACGAGTTCCTGAAAAAATCTCCCAGAGATTCTTAAAGAAATTCCTTGGAAACTCGTAGATTACTGTAAAAAATCATCCACGAAATCCTAAAAAAAAATCAGTCAGATATTCGCCCCAAGATTCACGAATACATTTTGAATCAGAAATTCAGAACTCCTTCAATATTTCTCAGAAGCTTAACTCCAAGGATTGCTTTAGATATTCTACAAGAGGAGGAAATTCTTAAGAAAAGGAAAGAAAAGGAAATTCTTAAGATTTCTTTACATTCCTTCAAGGCATTTCCAAAAATAGCTCCAAGGAATTTTTAAAAAAGTCTTAGAAAATCTTCCAAGAATTCCTTCAGAAATTTTTCTACAAGTTCTTTCGGAGATTCTTATAAGGATTCTTGTGGAACGGCTGGTAGACATTCTTGAAGACATTCCTGCAGAAATTCACAGAGAGATTTCATCAAAAATTCCACCGGTTATGTCTCTATGCATTTTTTCAGAAACTCCTCCAGGATTTCCTCCTAGAGTGCCTCTAGGAATTTCTCTATGGATCCCTCCAGGAGTTAATTAAAAAAATGAATAGGATTTTTATTAGAGTATTGCTCCAGGATTTTTTTTTCTAAAAACATCTCAAGAGTTTTTGTGTGGTACAGTGGCGTTTCGGTTTTATCACTAGTCGTTTTAATCACTACTCGCTCAAATTCACGGTTTTCTATTCGATTATATCACGATTTTCATTTCGTTTTTATCACACTTGTTTTGAAACATTCCGAAACCAATATAACATCAATACAGCATTGTCCAGTTCACCAAAACAGTTAAAATATATAAGCTACAACTTATATATTTTGCAGCTGAACGATTTTGGATAAAAAATTTACATTTATTTCTCGTTTCGCCAAATTCACGGTTTCGTTTATATCACGGTAAAATTTTTTTCGACCGTGATAAAACCGAAAAACCACTGTACATATTCCACCAGAGGTTTGAAGGTGTTTATTCAGGTATTCTTTCTGGAATTTCTTAAGAATATTCTTCTATAGATCATTAAAATACTCCTGTTTTTTACAGAAATTCATTCAGGAATTCATTTAGAATTTTCTACAGATTTTTTTTTAAATTCCTTCTGAAATTTCTTCAGCGATACTTTCGGAAAAATCTTAAGAGACTTCTTCAATATTCCTAGAATTACTTCAGAAATTTCAGCTGGGATTTCTTCAAAAGTGTTCCTTGGATTCTTTCAGAAGTTGTTCCAGTAGTTGCTTCAGAGATTCCTCCATGAATTCATTCATGGGAATATACCAGTGAAGGGGCGCTGAAATCCGGCACCTTGACTTACTAGCTCTGATTTTACCATGACAGCACTGGAAATAATTTATCGCACATTAATCTGCCGAAGCATTACAATTACCTTTTCATGAAATTTGTTACAAATTTTGGAATTCAATCAGCTGAATACACACCAAGGTAGTATAAGGCATCTACCAAAAATATGAGAAATATATTTACAATTCTCGGTAATAAATCTACTAAATCAAATTGGATCTTCAACAAATCATTTCTTTGACTTTTCAGAACTACAACTCTCGTATTTTGTAGAAATTTTCCTAAAAAACCTCCAGTGTTGAAAGCTTTCTTAAACTAAGTATTCACGGTTAATGCCACTTGGAAATTTTACCACAAATTTATTTAGGAATTAAACAACATTATTTTCAAGAATTAAAAAGAACTTTTTTTCCGAAGAGCTGATTTACAAACATTTCAATATTGGGTCCAACAGAATCACAACCATTACATTGAGAAATATACCATTATTTTCGTTAAGAAGTTTCACCATAAAATCCATCAGAAATACTGCGAACTCTCCCAAAAAAAATCAAAGTATTCTTATAAATGAACTAGCAAGTTTTGAAATATCTTACGTGATTATATTTAATTTTTCATTGCGCAATTTGCAATTAGTATAGACTTCATGACGTCAGCATTACCTCCATTGAAATTTTCCCAAGGAATTCCTATAACAACATTCAGCTTCCTGTCTATCTTTTTTCTGGATTTCTCAGCATTTCATCACCTTACGAACTAAACATCTCCTAATTGCCAAACATTTCACCTTTACTCTCGGGACTAGCGTTGCGTAATAACGGAGTAGTTCGTAGATTGCATACTGAAAGTTATCATGTTAAAAACTTTAATACTCTTATTCCAATTACTTATGGGAAACTATTTGGGAAAGAACACCTATACAATCGGAGGTGTAAGTAAAAAAGACTTGAAAACTTCCATTGCCAGCCTTCTCCGCTCTTCACCGTTACGATGATAGAAAAGGATGTGATTATATGCCACCTACTTTTCAAGAGGTCAGCTATTGACCGATGCCCTCATAGGAATCAAGGAATTGGTTTTTTGGGATGGGATGATTTAGGATTCACTAAAAGCGAGTGATGCGACAAGATTTAGATATTACACGCGAAAAAAACCGTTCTGATAAACGTCAACAAAAAAATCTACACCGTGAACTGGAACTATTTCCAGCTGTCAATATGGGTGTTCTAGAGAACGTGACATCTTGTTCACGGTGTACATTTCTTATTATTGTTATGGTTGCTATGCATAGTTCCCGTTGCCGTGACTAAAAGTGCACGTAGTATATCGGAACGGATTTTTTTGCGTGTATGTATGTGTGATTGAGTAGATCATATAGATGTGTTGGTGTAAGTGTGAGTATTTAAGTATATTTTATCACCAACGTTGGGAGTGACGTAGCTAAGAAATTTTATGTCACTCCATGGGTCTTTTCACTTCTTGGATGGGGCACTGACATTTACACTGTGTCCTGGCAGTTTCAAAATAAACTTTGGCTATTGTCACATTTTATTGGCTTCAACGCAATTCAACTATCTTAATATATACAAATTCATATGTTGACAAAATATTTCAAAATATGACGTTTGACAAAAAAATCTCAACAATGCCGCATGTGACATTCATGCGTCCGACGGCAATTTACTTGTAAATAGAAATAAGTTGGGGTTCTGGTTAGGAAATGGCTTGGTATTCACTATAATTAGGAATTATCGAGACACCGCCACAAGCAGCATCATCAGCACCTGTTGCCACCATCACTCGATAAAGTGCATTTGAGGATTGGACCTATTTTGATACTGCTCGTGTACTCAATTATTTTGAAAATAAGCAGTCGGATAAATCATCATTGAAATAAGCCCGATGCGAGGATGAACCAGCCTCGGGCTGAATTTCCACATAACAAAGAGTTAATAATAATCATAATCACGATGATTTCCAGACAGAAAGGAGTCCCGCGATCACAAGTCAAGCATCAACCTAGAGCACGAACACACGGGGTCTTTGGTACATACACTTCCGCGAGAGAAATTCACAATTTCAACAAACTTGCACCTGAAGGCGTTAATTCGGAACTGTTCCCTAACACTATTTGTCCATTAAAGAACCTGCTGGGTGGCGAAGTAACAGTTGCTTATGGATTTGTCCGGCCCAATTTTAACGTGAAATCGAGAAAAAAAAAACGGGTTCCAAATGCAGCCGCTCGCGCGCACAGCCTGCTGCGATTTTCTACGAGTTGCTTACAAAGTTTTTTTTTTGTAAAGCACTGTTTGCAGTTCAAAAGGAATTTCTCAGCCTATCTTGATGCATGGGATATTCCTTGCCTGAATCGCTCAAGAAACCGGTTTTTCTTCGATCGCAGTACGCAGTAGCGAAGAAATGACAGTTCAAATGGCAGTCACCGAAGAAAGTTTCTGCCAGGAATCACTCAAGAAGTTTCTTGAGCGATTCCTTTCGAACTCGAAACTGCGCTTAATTACGAAAAAAAAACCCATCGATTACCACCTTTACTTCTTACACAAACACATTCTGAGAAAACAAGCAAGCGGGCTTCCACGTGCATTAGCTTACAATCTGACTAAGTAGGCGTTTCAGTAGGCCGACAAACCAGGACAGATCGAGATGACTGTCACAAATTTTCAAGATACCGTCCAGTTTGGTTTGGTACTTTGCTTGCAAGTTCTACAAGAAATGACACCATAAATGAACTGCAGGACCTGTCTGAACAAAAAAAGAATAGCCTCCCGGCAGACTCACTTAATTGGCAGTGGAAATGGGTTTAAAACTTGGTTTAAAATAATCATGAAATTGGCCATTCAAACACCAGTGCCATAAAGTACTACTTTTCTGCTGTGGAGCGGGCCTGGTGTGATAGTTAAGTCACCAGACTATCACGCCGAGGACCTGGGATCGAATCCCACTCCCGACAAACTCACAAAAATGTGAGTTCTTCCTTCGGAAGGGAAGTAAAGCGTGGGTCCCTAGATGAGCTAGCCTAGGGCTAAAAATCTCGTTAATACAGATAAAAAAATACTTTTTACAACGTAATTACAAAATACATTTCAACCTTATTTTACGTCCACCCTTTCTAGGTCGAAAATAATTTCTACCGAGAAAACCATCACAAAACTAAACATTTTTATATTTTCAAAACCTCGAGCAGTCGTGTCTTCAGCCACCCTCAGTGACCCCGCGCCCACGCTATGTACCACAAGCGAGCTTATTTCATGGTGCGTGTAGTCAGTACACGACGCGACCGCTCTCCTTTGTCAAAAATATAAAATTGTCTAGTTCAGTCAATACTTGCACGATAGAAATTATTTTCGATCAGCCATGAATGGACGTAAAAAGAGGTTAAAGTGTAGTTATTTATGAAACAAGTTGTAAAATGATGATTTAATCAGCACATGCCGTACATTTATCCAACGAAGCTTGCCGAGTTGAATAAATACGAAGAGTGCTGAAAAAATCGTTTTGCAACATGTTCCATACACATTTTTTGCTACTACAAAAAATACTGCCTAAAATTCTAGGTTGTATACTACTGCATAACGAGTCACAAGTGAGTATCATGGCTGATCAACTTCATTCAACTTGTATTTATTGCTGCTATTGTACTTTTCGGCACTTATGTTTTGGAGAAAAAAGTAGGCTGGTTCATCGTTCTTTTGCTAAGCGAAAAGTCGACGTTTTCACAACGTAATGGCATAACATATATTTTTATTTCTGCAAACTTTTTGAGAAAGTTCAATCAAAATTGCTTAAAAATAAAACTGCTTAGAAGGCTAACGAGCCACCTCAAACAAGCTGCCAAGCCCATAAAGTTCTCTTTTGTCTTAACTTTTGGTTAAGGTAAAACATCAAATAATACAAATATTGCTTCCATAATGACCGAAATGAACTACTACTTATGCTTACAGAAGCACCAATCTTAAACATTCGAGAACAATATGTCTGATTTGGATTACCTTTCTGCCTCTTTCTTAAATGAGCAAAGCCAGAATCAGTACTGAAAACGTCATTTCGACATACATATGTATCTAGATTAAATCATCTACAGCTCATTTCACCTGAACCTGAAAATATTGAATGTATATGAAAAACTTGTGCGGCTAGACCAGTTCTTCAAGAAAGTCACAGTAAACCCGTTCTCACTTTTATATAAAGGGTCTATGATAAATGTCAATTGGAGTTTTTCGAATGTAAACGATGACATTTACCTTAAATATTGAAGATAAAGCGGATTTCCCGTGACATTCTTGTAGAACTGGTCTAGCCGCACAAGTTTTACGTGGGTTTCGGCTTCTCAGTCATGAATTTTGCGTCGACTACTTGGTTATCTTCGCCTACGTTTCGACCCGGGATGGGGCCTTCTTCGGGGCTCGATATTAAGACGACAAGTTAAAATAATTTTTACAAAATATAAAAAGTCGGTAGCTAAAGGGTTGATTAATCTCCACAACGGGCATCGGTCTGTCTTTACCGGAATGTTTATTAGTGAGCCATAACCAAACCCGGTGTAACCAACTAGTGCCAAATCCCTAGAACTCTTTTTTTCGAAAAACAGCTGATTAAAATTAAGATGAAACCGTTGAGACATTCCGGTAAAGACAGACCGAAATCAACCCTTTAGCTACCGACTTTTTATATTTTGTAAAAATTATTTTAACTTGTCGTCTTAATATCGAGCCCTGAAGAAGGCCCCATCCCGGGTCGAAACGTAGGCGAAGATAACCAAGTAGTCGACGCAAAATTCATGACTGAGAAGCCGAAACCTATGTAATACCAAATTCCAGTCGAACTCCCTTCGTTTTGAGATGCTACGTTCGTCATACCAGAGTGTCCAAAATTTGTATACAAACATAGAATTATATTCTTGATGTTTGACATTTGTCCCACATTTTCAGCCCAATTACTCCTCCGTGCCACGGGGTCTGCTCTCCAAAACAGTTTCAACTCTTTCCCCATGTTGTTGCAGCTCAGACGGCAGCCTTGGAAACCCCTTCTACACAGTATTGAGGATAGGCATTACTGAGACGTAAATTCTTAAAATTGTTTAATACGACCCAGTCCCACACCTGATCGCTTGTTTTTGCTTATTTTTTTTCTTCTGTCCCTACATCTGAATCGAGCAAGTTTTGGGTCTATAACGCTAACACGCCGACGACGACGCCGGGCAAAAGATTATTTACATTTGCCAAATGTAAATGTAACGGAGCGCTAGCAGCAACCAGAACTCCCGGTCATCCCGTCCCGACATCTCATCGCTAATAAATTGTGTGTCTCGGCCCTCGAGGCAGACTGTGCTGCGGCAAAACGGTGAACCCTTTTGATGTGCGCTAATTAAGTTTCGAACAAAGGAATTCGGGTGTCCCCGCCTCTTCCCGCGCCGAAGGCAGTGGGAGGGAGCCTTCATTTCTTCCTGATAAATTATTAGCCACGGAATTTTGTATGCTCTTTTTTACGGGAAAAGAAAGTTAAATTGTTTGTTAAACTGAACATGCCGCCGCTGCCGTGCGAGTCCTCGGAGTTTGAGTAAAAAGTTAAATCGTTTCCTCCCGATGCGATGTCAGGAAACACAAGGCCGACGACGTCGTTTGTGTCGTAATAGGAGGGGGATCTATTTATGCACGAATCGTGAACCGCATACCAATTGAAGACGAGTTAATCATACGTGTGCTGCGGTAGGATACTTTGTCAGAGTTTCCAACCGCGGCCCGGAGAGCTGCAATTAGATTCTTCCTACCACCCGAAATGGAAAAAGGTTTACGAATCGTGAATGACGTAGTTGCGGCACCACATATGTACGTAGCAGAAGCAGCATTCACCGTAGCTTCAGATGGTGTGTAATTATACCTAGCTCGATGTGTATAATAAGCTACGTCTATTTCATCGTTTAGGAAGCGGTTATGTCAGTAAAGCTAACGTATTTTGTTTCAGTGGAAACATTATAAACAATCACGAAACGGATGTATATCTTGTGGATCAAAAGAACAACACAAATGTTCAATCATAGAAATCAACCGCACGATATACCATATACTTAACACAATTTCATATTTACTTACTGGGGGGGTCTTGAAGGATATGCAATGTTATTATTCGTTACGAAAGTATCTACTTTTGCCCTTATAGATTTGAAAGACTTGACTGAAGTTCTCGATTTTTTATCTAGAACTTCTTTCCAAGAATATCATGTGGCAAAATAAGAATGAACATGGCACGTATGTACATCTGCCTTTAATCTTAAAATTGTTCCATTCCGGTCGATTACCCAACGACTCCTTAACTGACTCGGACCTAGAAACTATCAGCACTAGGCTAGCATTGACAAAGGTCGTAAAACTTTCCTAGGATCCCATTTCCCGATCCGCGTGTGTTTGTGTGCCTGGGAAATGCAACAACCTCATAGCACCTGCCTTTCTTCCAATCGTTCAGTCCAATCAAGGGTCATTCCATTTGATTGCACTTAATGAAAAATTCAGCCCTCCCTAAATGGATGGAAACTTGGATGCAATGACCTGCACAGTGCATATCAAAGGCCTCGGAAGCAGCAGAAAACAATGCAACCGTAACATATGGAAATGTTCTCGTCAGAATCACGATGCCATTTCCATGATGGAAGTCCATCAGAAGGTAGGGGGAAGAAAGGGAACCCAACCAAAACGAAACAAAGTTTATGATCCCTAAAAATCACACTTCCCGAAATCCCGACCGCCACCACATGCATTCTAGTGCTGCTGAGTGCTGACTGGCTGAAACTGTCCGGAAGTTTATCGTAAATCTACTCGTAAATCATTCCACTACTCGATTGTAATCGGCGCTCGATGCAATCGGCTACTCTGACAGTAATAATGGTGCACGCGTTCCGCTGCCACCCTCCCGTCGCGTCGTTCCGTCACGAAGATGGGATAATACAATAAATTGATGGGCGTAGTCAGGGGGGGAGCCTCGTGACCACCTACAATTTACAATGTTCTGTAAATCAGTGCAGTGTTCTGAATGTTAAATTTATCCTCAATTTTCATCATGTTTTGCGGTATTCGGTCAAAACCTTTTTTAAAATAGTGACAAACATTTTTTGAGATAAGCAGGCTCTGGGACTTCGTCTAACCAAATTTCCCAAATATTCCATGCTTAATTCCCCATACAAGGAAGTACAATCCCTGAATTTCCAACGGTTTTTTTAATAATCTTCCCAGAAGTATGCAAAAAGCTAATTTTGCTGTATCTACATAGATTCTATCAGGCTAAGTGTACCAGTTATGGCTAAAGTACCGCTAATTGGCCATAGTTGATTTTCAACTTTTTTCGATGCAAATCAACATAACAAATTTTGTGAACAAAAAATCACAATCATATAAGATAGTTGCACTAATTTGAACTTTAAAAATGGCTTAAATTATAATAAAAATAAACCATTTTACTTCAAAATTCGACTCTTTTGCACCTTTTATTTGCCATAGCGCACCATTCACAACCAACATTCTCATTCTCATTTAATGTTGTTGGCGGAATTCCAAAAAAGCCTTTAATTTTTCAGAATTCCACTAGAAGTTGTTATGACATTTCAAAGCAAATGTTTCTCGGAATATCCCTGGGATCTCGTACAGAAATATTCACAGATTCCTAATCGTTAATGGCTTCTTCTCTGAAATTGCGTCATAGTTTTTTTCTATGATTTTACCAATGAACACTTCTTGATTTTTTTTTTTCAAATTTTTCACAATTTCTTTCAGAATATCACTAAAAATGTAAATTTTTAAAGAAATTCCGATTTTTGAGAAAAGAGTTTCACGAAAAAAAACTCTGCTTACGGTTTCAACAGCAAACAGCAATGAAGTTTCTCCCATAGATTCGTCTAAGGAATCCCTATTGTGAAACTCTGTCTAAGGAATCCCTATTGTGAAACCCTACTATGAAACTCTGCTTTCAAAATTTGAAAAACTCCTGCAATTATATTCTAAAAAGTCGAAGCAAGTATGGAACACTGAAGGAGATCTTACAGTAGTTGAGGTCGAAATATGTATCTGCCATAGGATGCAAAGTTTGCATTGCAAACACATAGTTGAAATTCAGCGGAACAGTATTTAACTTGATTTTCTTGTAATTACAGGTATTCTACTAACACACCCAGGATCATCATCTTGAAAATATTCTCATAAAACTATAACAGGGAATCATCATTTTTTACCCTTCTTACACCCATAAGAAGGGTATAAATACCGCTTGGAAAACCGACTTTCGATCCGAGGCCCGCAGGGCCGAGTCACATATACCAATCAACTCAGCTCGACGAATTGAGCAAATGTCTGTATGTGCGTTTGTGTATGTATGTATGTATGTATGTGTGTGTGTGTGTGTGTGTGTGTGTGTGTGTGTGTGTGTGTGTGTGTGTGTGTGTGTGTGTGTGTGTGTGTGTGTGTGTGTGTGTGTGTGTGTGTGTGTGTGTGTGTGTGTGTATGTTACAAAAAAATTTCACTCACGGTTCTCAGCCGTATGTCGACCGATTTGAGTTCTTTTGGAAGCAAATGAAAGCTACTACATCCTAGTAGAACGCTATTGAATTTTATTTTGATTGGACGTTCGGTTACCGAGATATCTTTCAAAGAGTGCTAGGGAGTACTACCGAAAATTTGAATCAACCGTTAAAAAAATGATCGATGGGAAGCGAGCGGTGTGTGACGGCTGTTTCTCTGTGCCATAACCATGGGTCCCAAGTACTTTGGATCTAATTTAGTGAACTGATAAAGAATATTTGACAAATTGTATCTCGATGATTTTCTTACCCATGTATTAATAGATTGGCAGTTAACAAGAGATACAATATTCCAGAATATGTAAGCTATTGTTTAACCTTCCTTTTGTATCACATCGGAAACAGCTCGCTGACGTAGTGTATGGTTTGGGTCAAAAATGACCCCAATGCCAAAAGAAGGTTAAACATTCCAACAAGATTCTAGGAGATTCTGGCTGGCATTTCAGGTAGTTGAGCCCATGGTCGATGATTCTATTATGGAAAGCAATCAACTTGATGCCAAATCTACAATATTTTCTAGAATGACCAAAAATCACAATCATACATACGAATAATACAACAATAATTTTAATAAGTGTAAGAAGGGTTCTGTTCACCATAGGATTAATTCAGGTTTTTTTCAGAAATGCGCCTAAAAATTCTTGAAGATATTTCTGCACAGAGGGGTCCAATTTGTCCGCTTATTGGTAATAATAAATAGTAGCTACTAGAGGAACTCGCCAAATGGTGAAGGTTAATAGTGGAATTGTTGTTTTCATTTGTTCTCCGTGTATAATTTCATGGAAGTGGAAAAATACCCAGTAAATTCTAGATCCTGCACACTTAATTTGGAATACCGTGTTCGGTAATTTTTTGACGAAAATAGAACATCTGTATACAGCTATAGAGCGATTCCAAGCAAATTTTTTAATTCATGATTTTCTATTGAACTGAAACTTTGCACAGTTTTTCAGTTCCATCTAAATCGCCATTTTCCGATATCAAATTTTTATTTTGCATCACGACTAACTTTTCAAAAGGGTGTATGTGAAAATGGTTAAAAAATATTCAAAAATCTGCACAGCCAAAATGGTTCGTTCGATTGCTATGAATTTTTCAGCACAGTTAGATAACTACATGGTGATTCCTAAGAAAATATACACTGTGAAAAAAAAGATTTTCTAACATTGAAAAATATCATTTTTGTCACAAAAACTCAAATATCTCAAAACCCTATCTTTTTACCAACGTAATTTTTCTAGGGACAACGGTCCATTGTATTAGCAATCTACCATAAAAATTTGGTGATGGTAAACTTATAAACAAAAAAGTTATAACATTTCAAACATTTCACAATTTTCACATTTGGTAAATATTTTTTTCTGTGTAAATTATTTCGGTCAAAAATCGCAGTTTGATGCTGATTTTATTGTTCAGCAAAGTTAGATAACTAAATAATGATTCCTAAGAAAATATACACTGTGAAAAAAAAAATATTTTTTAACACTAAAAAATATCATTTTTGTCACAAAAACTCAAATATCTCAAAACCCTATCTTTTTACCAACGTAATTTTTTAGGGAAAACGGTCCATTGTATTAGCAATCTACCATAAAAATTTGGTGATGATAAACTAATAAACAAAAAAGTTATGACAATTCAAACATTTCACATTTAGTAATATTTTTTTTAGTGTAAATTATTTCGGCCGCAAATCGCAGTTTGATGCTGATTTTATTGTTAATGGCCTTGCGTGAGTAAAACGAGCTGTTTTTATTATGTATTATGTATATCATATGTACAGTAATGTTCCGATTTCATCACGCCCTCCGCGCATTAGTCGTTTATTCATTAATTTGCTGTTACATTTGAGGACAAGTGTTTTCCCTCTTCTTCAAGATGAATGTTGAAAGCGTGTTTTGCAACGTTAAACATATTGAAATGGGTATAGATGTTGAAGTATATTTCAAAGCATTTTTGAAAAGGGGCGTGATTAAATTGTCTAAACAGATGTCGCTGATGGTACGGTGGCATGACTCTCTGCACTTAGCACTTCTGGCAATTTCCTAGTTGTTGTCGTTTTCGAATTTCCTGCGCCATGCTTTACCGATGATATACAGATGGCTCGTTTGTCAAAGTCTAGACGGCAGGACGTGCAAATCGTAAATTTGTATTCAATTTGGGCATAACCAGTCTCTTTCAGTTCATCTATGGTGCTTTCGGTGAGATTTCGTAACTCTTTTGAACATTTTTTTTTTCATCAAACGGTCTACAAGAGAGCGTTGAGTTGAAGACCTTTGAGAGAGCGACTGCTCATGTTGTTCGTTAGGTTATAATAAACAAAATCACTTATTAGTTTTAACTGACTAGTTTGGTGTTGTTTGCTTGGCTGAAGAAAAAATTTACTATACAATTTTTAATATCCATAGCGGTAGTATTTTTTTGCTTTTTCGTGAGCATTGTCATGGTATGTATACAGACAAACAAACGTAACACTGACGAAATTTTCATTGACCACGCCTTTAACGATCATTTTGAATCTTGGTTGTGGCTTTCATAACCAGAAGAGTGCCCATCGTTTTTCTTTGCGTTTGAAGTTTCACACTAGCGCCTTCTGATGACGATATTGCACAACGCAGTGTTTCGTGAAACATTTCCACCAGGTGGTGGTAGTGTGAACTGGGCGATGGATTTTCAGGAAAATTGTTCTAGGCATTTCGTCTGTTTGTCTGTGGTATGTACCTCTCATGCATTTGTTGTTGTTGAAGTTACTCGCATTCTTCCGATCATAAAGTCTGTTCTCTAAGAGGTATTTTTTTTGCAGGTCAACTAGACGTATACGCGTATATATAAAAGTTTTATTATGCAGCTTTCGTCTTAAAAATAAGTTTAATTCCATTTTTCTTATGATCAATAGCTTTTCAACACTATCAAGGGATTTTTTCACCAGTCACGTACAATAAAAAGTATGACACTCTCAATATTTTTGATCACAACACTGAATCGCGTCTAAGTTTCAAATAGATACTATCGTAATTATGAATTATCAAACAAAAATATCATGAAACCAACTTGTTTAATTCAGGTGGTATAATTCTCGAAATAATTTACACAGAAAAAAAATATTTTTTTGTTACTAAATGTAAAAATTGTGAAATGTTTGAAATGTCATAACTTTTATGTTTATCAGTTTACCATCACCAAAATTTTATGGTAGATAGCTGATATAATGGGCCATTTTCCCTAAAAAATTGACGTTGGTAAAAAGATAGGGTTTTGAGATATTTGAGTTTTTGTGACAAAGATCATATTTTTTTAAAGTAAAAAAAGAATTTTTTTACAGTGTATATTTTCTAAGGAATCATCATTTAGTTATCTAACTTTGCTGAAAAATTCATAACAATCGAACAATCCGTTTTTGCTGTACAGCTTTTAGAATATTTTTGAACTATTTTCGCATACACCCTTTTGAAAAGTTAGTCGTGAGTGAATATGAAGGTTTGATATCGAAAAATGGCGATTTAGATGAAATTGAAAAACTGTGCAAAGTTTCAGATATTTTTGAAATGGTCGCTCAGGATCGACTGACATGACTCCGTGGAATTCCTCTATACTGCATTGTTTACCTTTTGCACCAGGTTTTGACAGTTGGTGTACTGAGCGTCAGTATAATCGCTTACCGAAGCTACCGAAATAATTCTGCTGTTCTAATTCGGTCAAAAAAGTGCTGAACAGGCAATTCACGATTGAATGTGTGTCATTACATATACTTTACATTGTGTTTGGTTCCCTTTAAAATCCAGTTTCTAAGAGAAAAAAGAACATTTGTATCGGATGCCTCTATCCCAAATATTAAACGCATCCTTGTGCTGGCTTATCTAGATGTTGACCGATTCTCGCTAGTTGTTGAACGATTCATTCGAAATTTTAAATTTTAAATGATCTGTTGCAAATTTATCAGATTGTCATTTTTAAGTCCCGTGGGAGTTTCAGAAAGGTTTCAGAGGAAATCTCAGGGGTCCCGGGGGTTCATTAGGGCTTCTAAGGGGGTTTCAAGACCGTTTCAAGGGATTTTGTTTTAGAACTCCTTAAGGTAATTGTTCATAGAACTCTTCTAGAGATTGCTTATAATTGCTCCAGAAGTTCTTTTGGCAATCTTTGAGAAGTTTTTCCTATTAGATTTCTTCTAGGATTTAATCAAGCATATTTCTGTGTCATTTCATGACCGTGTGACTTTTTTTGAGCCTTTAGTAGCTCGCGCTGGAGAGCGCTTGTTCGATTCCAGCCGCAGCTACCAGGGAAAGTGTTTGGACTAGCGTGCCACTGAGCGTTGCATTTTGGTCCATTGTCTAGTGTCGTAAATCCTTCTTTTCCTCCAAGCTTTTGCAATTGAAATCGTCCAGGTAATTGCTTAGAATTAGACAATCTTTTGGCATTCCTCAAGACGCTTCATCTGAGGTTTTCGAAGAGGTCCCTATTGAAATCCCTTCAGGAATTCTCACGGAAAATCTACGAGTTCCTCCAGGGATTTCACATGTCTTTGGCATTTCCATGAAAAGTTTAAACAAACAGGAATTTGATCATGAGTTTTTTCTGAGATTCCTACGGGAATTCCTTCACGGACTCCTTTGGAAGTTTCTTTTAGGATACCTTTAGCGATTCTAATGGTATTTTTCTATGTAATGGGGGTTCTCTCTGAAACTCTTCCAAGAATGTTTCTGGGATTCCATCCTGACACCTAAGATTTATCCAGGAGCTTCTCCAGGTATTTATTTAGAAGTTTCTTCTGGGATCGAATGTCTGTTTTTGAATTCCTCCTGGGATTTTTTCAGGAATTTCACCATGAGTTCCAATTCATTGAATAATTTATTATGAATTTTTCTCAAGAGGAAATTCCTCCAGGAATTCCTTCTGACATTCACCCATATGCTCCATTTGAAATTCCTCCAGGAGTCCTTCCGGGATTTACTTTTGGGAACCTCCCTTGAGTTTCAATTAGAAATTTTCTTGGAGCTTCTTCTGGGAATCTTCCCGTTATTTTATACTGAGAATCCTCTAGAAATTCCTGAAGAAATCCCTAGGCCGGATTTTTGCGTTACATCACAGATGAAATTATCAAAAAAAAAATCCTTAGAAAGAACCCATAATGGAATTTGCAGGAAGTCATTCGTGGGAGAAACCCAAGACGGACTTTTTAAAAATCCCCAGAAGTAGTTTTTCGGAAGAATCTACTAAACTAAACACAGATGGAGTTTCCAGAAGGAATTCCGTGAGGATTTCCTGATGAAATTCTTGAGAAATTATCAGAAGAATTTCTAGTTTAGTCTAATTTTGTCTACATATACACAGCCATTTCTTGGAAACATTCCTGGAAACTGATAGAATCGACTAATTCCATCATTTTCCTTGTTGTTATTAATGCTTGCAGCACATCAGAGGTGTATTACAAGCATTAAAGTGGCCAGGCCTACTGTGCCCCAGCCCTAAAAGCCCCTATTGCCTAGGCTTATGCGCCTTTATTCACTCAGAAATCATCAGACGATCTTCTCGGAAGATTCTCCAGATGGAATGCTTGAAGAAATTCCCAGAAGAACTTCATAGAAATCCCCAGGAGTAGTTTCTGAAGGAGCTCCCGGAAGTAGTTTTGAAGCAGAAATCCCTAAAGGAATACACAGATGTCACTCCTGAAATAATCCACAGATGAAGTTACTGGAGGAAACCCCAGAAGAGCTTCAAGGATGAATCTCCAGAAGGAATTTCTGGAGAAATCCCCAAAGGATTAGTGGAATTTGAGTAGAAATATTTAGTATGAATTTCTAAAGAAATCTCCAAAAGAAAATTCTTGAGTATTCCGTTGCAGGAATTCCTAAAGGAATCACCAAAAATCCATAATTCCTGGAGCCAAGGATGTTTTAAACCACCTGGCACCAGTTTCACTCATTATCAATGTCTTATTTCAGAAGCTTCATATCTTCATTACTTCATAACTTTCACATTTACGGCTAGAGAGCGCAAGCCGAAAAATGAATACCGAACCAAGTTTTCATGCATAAGCACACTCTGTTCGGTGCAATATTCTTGAAGAACGTAAATGAGATGATTAACATAATTAAAAAAAATATATATAGAAATTTCTTGAGCGGTAGAGGCATAAAAAATGCTAGTTAATTTTAAGTGTTTTAGTAACCGTTCACATAAAAAAAACTGTTTGAAATTTGTAGAATCTGTTGGATTCTTTGTGGCACTAGTTAGTTATTTTTATAGACACTCTATTATATTTTATTCAACTAAATCTTTTGACGGATTTTCATTGTACACTTCAGCATGAAATGATAATGTGAATTCTGAAGAGAATCCGGGATTAACTTCAGACGATCTATGTAAGAGTAAACATTCCACTCGGTAAGAAATTCAGCAGAAATTTTGTATTAGTTTTATTTTATCTGAGGGTGCTCGCCCCCTGATTAGAAAACCTACCTACACCCTTGAATTCATATACATCAAATTGATTAGAACAGGAAATGAAATAGCCGGCCACCGACCGTCTCGTGCCGGTGAGGCCAGGGGCCACACTTACCTAAACGTCGTCAGCAGGGGCGTCGAAACGGTCGTCAGACTGGGCACGTACACGTTGTCCGGTATGCTTCGCTTGGTCGTTGTCGTTGAGCCGTACGCGACGCGGCTAAACACCGCCGCTATGCTTTTCTCCAGGTTGAGACTGCCGAACCCGTCCCCGCCGCCGAAAACTTGAACTGGTCCTCCGGCCGGCCCGGTACCGTCTCCGTTGGGGTCCAGCAGGACCCCGCCTATCCGGGTTGGGTGGAGCAGTACTAGGAGCAGGGTGGTTGTTAGAAGTAATGCTAGGGAGGTGGTTGATCGCCGGATGTTGAAGGATCGATGGAATGGCGAGGGGCTTCTCACTCGGACCTTCTTGACTGTGTCCGGTCGGCGTTGTCTCCGCCGGCCAGATTTGCGGGTACGGCTACTGGGGTTGGGGTGACTACTACTACTGGGGGTTCGGCAGCTGGGCAGCATGTCGTTGTGGTTGCAGTGGACGCCGCAGGAGCAATCCAGCAGGTTCGGCCGTAACCGTAGACAGCTGTCGTCGATATCACTAGGGATCCTACTACTAAGGCTACTGCTGCAGTCATGTTCTTCTGGTTGCGTTGGCGGCTGTGGCTGTTGCCGATTGGTTAATAGACTGTTATGGGTGCTACACCGATCATGGTTGGATTCTACGGCGCGGGTCAACGATAAGGAGATCCTGTATTTCTTGTGCAATGTCCCTTCGGCGAACATGGTGGAACGTGCACGCCTTTGCACGTACGTGCACTTCGGGATTAACTGTGATTAAGATGCGATTAAACTGATGCACTGTTCACACTTTCAGTGCTGATGTTTTTACGAATTCACAGAACTTCCACCTCTCGAGAAGAGGATTATCGATTTTCACCCCCGAAATGATGGAAATTATCCCAAACTAGAACAAAAACGGCCCGAAACACTGTCTAAGCACATCTCGGTCGAGTTTCGTTGAGGATTTTCGTCATTTTTTCACATTCTTCTTGCGCCACTTGGTACTCGAGAGCTCTTCTTGGGATTCTTCGCTGAACACCGCTGTGTTCTCATTTATCACATGTCTGTTTCTTCTAAACTGGCATCTGCATCACCCTACACACAACTACGGTCGTCGTCGTCGTCGGTCAACCCGAGGGCGAGGGGTTCGAGACGCACTCACACACCGGCACACAAACTCTGGATCCAGCGAGCTTAGACGGGCAGACCTGAAGCAGGGTGTTGTACAGAATAATTCCAGGTTTCGAAGAACACACAAAGCATTGGACGGAGGCCGTCGTCGTCGTCTGCTTATGCCTGCCTATGCGAAGAAGCAGAGAAGACTAGAAACACCGCGCGAACCCGAAAGAGGAGGCTCACTCATTCCACTTAATCACCCTCCCTCACACCACTCTCTCCCTGTACGACGACGGGACCGGAACGGAGCTGGCTGGCACAGAAAGAAACATAGACACAAGCACCGCACTCGTCTACTCGACAAAGCATCAGCAGCACCATCCACACAGCCCAGCACTCCGTCTCGTATTCACCGGTTTTCCTTCGGTATATCTATCTGCCTCAGCACAAACACTCGCTCACTTGGGCACAGGCGGAATATTTAATTATTTTCTTCTACCAACTTCTTCTGCAGCAATGCCCGATGCTGATATTCTTCTCCCGATCGAACCCAATTCGATCGCACCCCACGTAACGGGAATCACTCAAAGCCCTTCCCCGAATTCGCACGCGAAAAGTCGACCGGTCGGACCTAAACCCCCCTGTCTTCTTCTCTTCGCTAATTGTATTATCTCCACCCGTTCGGGACACTTCGAGACTCCAGACTCGCGACTTGTGACCCCGTTTCCGTTCTTGTATGACGCACACGCACGACAACCGACAACCGGTTCAGAACTCTGCCCGATGGCAACTGCTGACTGACTGCTTGCGCGACACGGCTCCGTCCGAAGGGGGAATGTCCTTGCGTCGTTGCTGCTCACTCTCCGGCTCTCTCAGTCGAGCCGCGGATATGCGAGGCTGCGTGAGAGGTAAGGATAATTCCTATCCTGTGAGAGCGAGTCCGGGGGAGAGTCCTGCAAGAGAAAAAGAGAACAGGAGGAAAAATATTGACGTTAGTGGAAAGTGGAAAATTAATAAACACACTGCTGCTGCTGCTGCTGCTGCTCGTACGGTGACTTTCCCAGACGTGGTGGGGGGTGGGAGGTTTAGGAAAATAAGGAATGATGGGGGATGAGGGAGGAAGCTGTTTGATGGAATGGCATCGCTCAGTGGAAGCAAATGGAAAAATCAGATTTGAAATTGCATTTTGGTTTCTATGCACCACTGCAAGATGTGCGACTGAAGACGACCTGAGATATTTATATAGGGTAATTTAGTCGATAGTGGAACCACAACTAATATGGAGCCCCTTTCACTTTTCAGTCCGGATTGGTGAAATCACAGGGGTCCACTATTGTTACCGATTTTACATAGTAAGAGAATACGATTTACTCAATATTGGCCCCCTATAATCCAATAATGGACGCCAGTGGGTATGTACATGATGTCCGGTTCTCAGAAAATCCAAAATGTAATTGTTGTTCTCCATCTTGAGAGTTGAGCCATACTTTATGGTTTTAAAACCTTAAACTACATTAAAAGGCCATCATTTAAAATTGTTGGTGGCTATTTTGAGAGTCGCTCCGCCATCTAGGATTTTCTCGCAACTATGATTAAACTCGTGACATCTTTTTCATACCAATGTACCCATATTACACAGTTTTGAAACCTAGTATAAACCGCCATTTTGAACTTCGGTTCGCTATCTTTAATTAGTGTCTACCATCTTGGATTTTTTTATCACTATTTTCAGATTCCAGACATCTCACGATACCAAATACATACAGAAATATCGTCTGGTTGATATAACTTTTTTGATAGTTCGCCTAAGCTTCGATGATATTCTTGGTATAATTATTTCAAATGGTTGTTTCACAACGATTTTATGATTATAGTAAGCATATTTTTTAATTGAATCAACAATTTTGAATACCAACCATAATAAAATTAAACCAAGCATATATGTCATAAATTTGGCTGCTATCTACTCAGCCATAAGGATTCATCATGGCGGCGTCAATTGAAAGTATCGACAACAATGTTCTCCAAGGCTCGCTCCAAGGAAAAAGTTGTGCTAATTGTGTAAACGTTTCTCTAATATGGAATTTTAGTGCAATATGTATATTTTATAATGTGAATTAGAATATGCCTGCAATGTAGAAACGATAGGTGAGATAAAGTTAGTTTTAATTTTTCATTCCCAAAATAAATTCAAGCTTTGCCCCAATTTGTTTTCGAATACCTATCGCCGCGCTTCCCAAACTCGGTTTTCGCGGCGCCCCAACGCGTCACAGGCTCGCTTTTTCAGCTCGTTTTAGCGAGCCTGCAAGAGACTGGTGCGCCGCGAAAACAGAGTTTGGGAAGCGCGGACCTATCGGATCCAAGCACATCTAGAAGAAAATTTACGATTGTGCGATATTTGCCAGAAAACCGTTCGCCAGAAAACCATTCGCCAGAATGACAAACGCCAGAAAACCATTTGCCAGAAAGTACCATTTGCCAGAATACTATTTGCCCGAAAGTACCATTTGCCAGAATGTACCAATCCCCAGAATTTAATATTAAATATTAAGTTATGGGGATTGGTACATTCAGGCAAATGGTACTTTCGGGCAAATAGAAATTTTCTCCGTTTTCTAAGAATTAATTGAAACTAAAGATGTGATTGTAAGAATTTGGTGGATATAATTCAGTCCATTTACAAAAAAAATGTCATAAGTTTCAATCGTTTACAATAATTCAATATTTGCACTGCTAGGATGATCTCTTGGTTTGTTCCGAGAAAGGACGACTAGGGCTAGAACAACGAAAACAACAGGAAATGATTCACCGGTAGTTCTTGAGCAAAGAGAAAATCGATGAAGAGAAATCGATCATAGCAGATACGCCTGTATGATACTAAGCGCGAGACTTCGATGTAACTAGGCTATAAGTGCATATGTCCACAAATATCTGGTATGGTCAAAATACTGCTGACCGAAGTCCATTAGGCCGAATGTTCAATAGGTAGAATGGTGATCACGAATCGCAATTCAGTGATTATGGAACAGGAATTGGAACGGTTTCTTAAATTTGTTCGGTTTTCCAATAATTAGCTGATACTTATACAATATTAATATTGCCTTATTGTTTTAGTGCAATCAACAATTTTTGCCAAAAACTAGTCTTACGATGAAACTAGAAAGAACAGCCTATATTCAAAAGAAGGCAAAATTCACTAGTTGAACATCAACGGTTTCGGTGCAAAAAACTATTTTTCTACAATGAAACTATTCTCTCTAGTTCAAATAGTGAAATTTTCCTTCTTCTGAACACAAGCTGTTCTTTCTAGTTTCATCTAGTCTAGTTTTTGGCATAAATTGCTGATTATGTTAGAATCGTAAAGCAATATTGATATTGCGGAAAAAAATAGTTGAATTATTGAAAAAAAATAACAGATCTTAAACCCGTATATTGTTTCTATATTTAAAAGAAGGAAAGATTCATGGGTAAAATTCAGTAGCTCTAACTTCAACAATTGTTTTGACAGCATAAAAGAAGAAAACGGAAAAAAAATATGGCCATTCGGCAAAATAACTTTTTGACTCAATGACATTCGACCCAATGGCCTTCAGCCGAATGCCCTTACACCATTGATAGTAAGATTCTATAACAGTAGCCGGAGCGCCATTAGATAAGCCCAAATATGTTAAGCTCACATGTTACAATCACCGTGATAAGGGAATATATTGGTTAGAAATGGCGCACATAAACTAAGAAGTTCATCTAGAAAGAACAGCAGATGATTAAAAGAAGGAATAAACTGCTAGAAATATTAGAATCAATTTCCTCAAGAACAAGCTTTTTAGGCCATATATTCGGCCTAATGGTACATTCAAGCTTGTGATATTGGGGGTACTGGCTTTCGGGCAGTGACAGTCAGGCTAATGGTATAGGTAAAACCGTCACTTAAGTTATTATTTCTGTGTATTTTACTTGTTGCTTCTATAAGGTTTTTGTGTATGGTATTCGATTGACTTCAGTGTGTGATCAACAATTCCGGGTAATTTTGCTGTTTGGCACCAAAATTATTATTTAAAGTGATCATGTTATTTTTATTGTCAAAAATAAGCTTTAAAATTACTTTCAATTGAAAGAAGGGAATCTTTGAAAAATGTTAGTTAAGCCAAAAATTCCATATCAGTAAAAGCTGGAAAGAACATCCTACGTGTTGAAGAAAGGAAAATCCTTCTATTGATCAAATTCCATCAAAATAATATTTGATCAATTGGATCCACATCCTGATCAACTTGTCCACAAAACAAATTTGTGGAAATGTTCTAGCTGTTGTTCGCAATAAAATATTAAATAACGTAAGAGATTTAATGTATTGTAAAGTTTGAAAGGTTTGAGTTCACATCAATTTATTGTTTCAGAGTGATTTGCCCTTCTTTAAACTATAGGCTTTTCTTCAAAAGTTACTCTAAAATTATTTAATGTTTGCTCTTACATCAGTTCCAATAATTTATTTAACTTTCGCATATAAATCTGAACAAAATTAAAATTTTACATTTTTACAATCGTTATTGTGGGCCAATCGGTCCAAAACAAATAAAAAACACGATTTATTTTTTCAATAAGAATGCTTTAAATTATCATTAGATTGCGACCACTTCTGGATTGAGAACTTCGGAAAATTTCTGGGAAATGGTACTTTCTGGAGAATGGTACATTCTGGCAAATGGTTTTCTGGGAAATGGTTCTTTCTGGCAAACGGTTTTCTGGGAAATGGTATTTTCTGGCAAATGTCATTCTGGCCAGTGGAATTCTGGCGAATGGTTTTCTGGCAAATATCGCACAATCAAAATTTACTATTGTCTTAAGAAATGGCTGAGATGCATATTTCGATAAGAAAAAGTGAGAAAAGTGGCCTTTGCAACGGAGAAATGGCATTTTTGACGAAGTCATTCTTTCAACAACAATCTCCCATTTTCCTGCTATGTTGTTGAAGTGAGTGTAAGCTTCCGTTAAATAGACTTATTAGAACATATTGCACACACATACTACTATTATTGAAACGTTTATGCAAAAATTTGAAGATTTTCAATATTTTTTCAATGAAATAGCAGCGATTTTCTATGTATGCTTGAAGTACCTTAAATCAATTATCCGGTATAGCTAGTTCAAGCTTTAAGTTAAGGGTCAAGTTAAACATAAACATGCTTGAATCTACCATGACAATAAGTGAACTGTCAAACCATCAACCATAAATATTGTTGATGTAAGCATTTTATGATTGAATCAGGCCCCTGGCATCAATGAAATATATCGTAGCCAACATGTAACTGCCTTATACATACTCATATTCGTGCAAATTGAAACGAGCGTGTAATCAACAAACGCAGCTTTTGTTTGATGTTGTGAGCCAAACACGAAATCACATTCACAATGCGTGTTTGTTGGGTTGCTTTATTCAACTAATCGCATGCTCCTCTTACCGTACATTAATATTAGAGCGAGTTTGAAGTGTTTTGTGATCATAACAGGTGGAAAAAATGATTCCAAAAACTGATCAACAAACCAAAATAAACGTTAAACAAAAAATTGTTGATGTTTTCGCATTTGACAGTGGGCGCTATTTATTAGTGCCTAGGACATCCTGTCTACCATGAATCCAATGCATTGATATAGGCCGTGTCAGGGGCCTGGATTGAATCAACCATACTTCTTGTTCTAAAGAGATCATCAATTCTGCTTAATTCAAGCTTCCATTATTCTTCGACCTATTATATTATGCACAATACAATCTCAAAATAGGATTATATAAAAGTCAGTGCACAAATATGCTTGTTTGGGACCGCAATATGATTGACTTGGCTTTTTTCTCCGTGTACACACTTAATTTGGAACACCGTGTTCGGTAACTATTTGACGAAAATAGAACAACTAAATACAGCTATACTGCAGCATTGTTTACCTTTTGCACCCGGTTTCGACAGTTGGTGTAATGAGCCTCAGTAAAATCGATTACACAGCGCAACATTTTTTTGTCTCAAGCGCAAACTTATGTGTCTCTGACAGATTTTGGACCGCTGAATCCGAATCTGGGCTTAGATTTGCTCCAGCACGTCACAATTTTGAGCTATACCTCAATTTTTAGGGCAAAATATGCGATTTTGAGCTTTTTTGACTGCAAGCCATTAAGCATGGAAATATTTATTTTAGGCAATCAAAAGGTAAAGTGGTCAATTAACATCTAAATTAACGACTCATGCACAATATTTCGTTTTACCAAATCAAATTTGATTGATTTAAGCACTTTACCTAGGGTATAACTTTTTTCCCAGTGATCCAACGTCACTTTGCGGTCTTCGACAAAGTTCTTTGGCATATAGTCACCTACAATAATACAAAAGGATTTGATTATTGAAGGCTTACAGTCCCACCTAGCGGCAAAATTCGAAAACTTCAAATTTATGCATACATTTGGTCAAGTTTTCCCATACAAACTTCAAGCGTTTTGAGCGCCTTCGGGGGGGGGGGGCTTCGATGTGAGTGAACTTTTTCTGTGCACAGACATACAAACATACACACATACAGACACCATCTCAATTTTTCGTACTGAGATGATTGATATAGGGTGACCAAGGGTATTATCGGCAGGTTTGTTCTCTTCGTCATGGGGGGTTTTTGTGGGCCAAATTGCCTAAAATTTGGGCATTTATTTCAGCTTGGTTGGGGAGGATTTGAGGCCAACTTTTAGATCAACAGGTTTCAAAAACCCTCCATGACGAAGAGAACAAAACTTCCGAAAATACGTAAGCTACCCTATGTGACTTTAACCTACGAGCCTTCTATCAAAATTTTGTTAAGATAATAAGTGAACATCCTTTCAGTACACTATGGAGTAGGAGTAAGACAAACAGTAGTAAACTTGACTTAATAGGGAATGTGTTCCATCAGTAATCTCACGCTCCCATATTCATCCTATTCGAAAACAAGCGATTACGGCACCGATTGATTCCGTTCTTTTTGTTTTTATGCGTGCTCACTCCTAACAAAAAATACAAAAATAAGAAACAAAACAAACAACGCTTCAACCCTTTGTTTTTCGTAGGATGAAAATGGGAGCCACATGCTTAATAAGGGAACCAGTACCCTACTACTTGTGAAACATGTTCATATGAAAACATAAAAACGAGTTTACTAAACTACACATTATGAGTACACCAAAAAACAAAGATTTCCGTATGAACACAAGTATTAATTAATAGTTAATAAATACAAGTTTTAATAAGTTAGCCTAAGGGATTTGCATCTGCTGGTGCAGTAATGTTGGAATTCCGATGAAAATCCTAAGCAAATTTGGAAATAACGACGAAATATTAACGATTTCCGATACCGATATAACCCTGGAGACAACTTGTTATCTCAAGAATCCCTTCAGCGATTAGCAGATTTGATTGGGGATTTGCTTGGAAATCGATTCAAAATTTGTTCCAAAAATCCTCTGAAGATTTCTTCCGAATTTCTATTCAGGATTCTTCCTAAAACTCATGGCTGGATATCTTCAAGGATTTCTACCGCGAATTCTTACTGAATTCTTCCCGCAATTTCTCCCGGAGTTCTCCCTTGGATTTATCTAGGGATGCTTTCTGGAGGTTCGTCGGAGGTTTTTTTCAGGGTTTCTCCAGAAAACTCCCTAAATTTGAGTTTTTCCGGATTTGCTGTCGGAATTCCTTTTGGAGCTACTCAAAGTAGCTACTGTGATTTTCAACAGAGTTTTTTATAGGATTCCAGCTAGAGTTTTTCACGGGAATTCTGCTAGATAATTTTCGGGATTTCTTCCAGTACGTGGGGAACCAACGTTCAAGTTAAAACTCACTATAATGAAGTGACTTAAAAAAGATTTCTGAGTGGCCCTCCGGTACAGTTTCTCACGAGAAGTCTTCTATACTTCTGTAGAAGTTCATCCAAGGATTTTCTCAAAGAACTATTCGGGTTAGAACTTGGAGTTGATCGCTGCATTTCTCCCGTAATTCTTCCGAAAATTTCTGTCAAAGTTTACACCCGAAATTTCCCTTATATTTCCACCTGAGATCACTCCAAGAAGTTTTTCCAAGATGCGGGTTTTTGGAATTTAGTCCAAAATTCCTCTTGTTATATCTCCAAAAGTTCTTCTAGGAGTTCATCGCGAGATTCCATGCTAAATTTCTTACAAGGAATTCCACGGGCTATCTTAGGAGGTACTTTGAAAAAATCTCTTGAAAAATCTTGGCACGAACTCCTGGAGTGTATATTAGAAAAACCTAATAAAAACCCACAGGAAACCCGCGAAGACCACATTATCAAGAAGACTTGCAGCACTGCTGAAAAAAAAAAACGGGAGTCAATGCTAGCAGCGCCACCCCGGATGAAGGTGGCACTATTCATGACAGTGTGTGTACATTTTCATACTCGCACCAATACACTCTTACACATTTACACAAAGGTACCACCTTAGCTCACCAGACAGCGGTGTCGTCTTTGACGCTTGCCGTTAGTATGGGAAAATAACAGAGTTGCATGTCTTCTTGATAAAGTAGTCTTCGAAACCCGGGTCAATTTTCGGTAGGGATATTAGAATAACCAGCCACAGAAATCCAATGTCACGACTATTCGTGTGACTAACATCTAGTTTTCCTCGCCCTTACAGCGTCAGTAGCGGTACTTTAAGTGTCAAATAAAATTTGTTTACCAAAACAAAAGGTCCTCTACAAGATGGGCACTTAAACATAATCAATTATTACAACTAAAGTTATTAAAATAATTAAATAGGAAAACTGAGTACAGCGCCATTGGCGTTCTAGTGTATTTCTATTGTAGGGATTCTGGGAAAAACATTATTTGTAATCTTGTACCGACTTTTCGAACCCTCTAAGCAGAATACCCACTTCGAATGGATGTAATAAGTTTTGTACCTTTTCATTCCGCCCTAATTGCTTATCCTTTGACAGATACGCGTATTTCGACTACCACTTGTAATCTTCCTCAGTGTCAGTTATCCAAAATTGATTACACTCTTTCGAAGATTATTTGAAATCCTAGAAAAGTTTCTTAGAGAAACCTGAAGAGTATGACAGCAATAAACCTTAAAAAACATATCGCGGGAAGAACTCCATGAGTAATATCAACTATAATTCCTGTTGAAATCTAAAAAACAACTCAGTATAAAACCTCAGAAAAAGTATTGGGAGTCTAGGATACCAGTTGAATATGTCGGGCTTAAGGCAAAACGAACAATATTTTCAAAATCGATTTCCATACACAGTTAGAAGAAAGTTCAAGGTACCATCTTAGTTTGTTCTGGTCCAAAATGTTTGCCAGTTTTCCTGAAAACAATTTTTACTAAACTCCGTTTGAAATTTGTTTCTGGAAAACTGAAAAACATTTTGGACCAGAGAAACTCATTAGAAACCTTGATCCTTCCTCTTACTATACATATATGGAAAACAAGATGGAAACCAATTTCGAAAATATTGCTCCATTATGATAAAAATAAAAAAAACATAGAAAAAAAAACAAAAAATAATGAAAAATAAAAAACAAAAAGTAACGTGAAATTACGCTTGTCGATTCTCTACGTGATCCAACTGGGATCCCGCTGACGTGCTGAGTAACGTTAGTCCACTTGTTACTTCCAAAACAATCGTAAGCTGGAATCAGCTGAAGTTTCGAACATTCATTTGTTTGTCCCTCAGAGCATAATCAACAGTTCTTTCTTCGTAAGGTGGATTGGATTATAGCCTGCAGAAACGGCTAACAACATTACAAAAGCTGTAACCGTGGTACATCTGAAGGAGTTGTTTTTTTTTAGAAAAAAAGTAAAAAAGTAAAAAAGTAAAAAAGTAAAAAGTAGAACGCTAAATTTATTGAAAATAATTTTAAAAAAGTTGTGAGCCAATAGTTATTAATTTGTAAATGATGGAATACTGTGACTGATTTCTGGAAAAGGCATATTTTACGAATAGATTTCCGATAAAAAGTTTCAGAACGTTAAACAAAGTAAAGAATTTCTGGCATCACTTTTGGAATTTATGTAAAACCTCCAGCAAAATTATTCTCAATCTGCGGATTTTGAAGAATTTTTGAAGAGTTCACTATAAAATTTGATAGAATAATCCTTAAAAATCCCACAAAGAATTGCAAAGACAGTTTTAAATCATAAACTGTTTAATATGGACAACGTTTATAAAAAATCTCTTTTTTATACTTTTTTATCAGATTCATAGGGATAGTGGAAATTCCTGTGAGTGATTGGGTCACTTACAAACTCATTCACTCAATCACTCACTGATACACTCATTTACCAAAAACTTTGGAATTGCCTATCCAAATCCTGCAAGCGGTTGATTGAGCTTAAATTTTAAGAGGGTCATGTCAACTTACACTTGAATCCGGCAGTGTTTCTTTTTTAAGAATTTCCAATTTTGGACTATTACGCAGAATCGTTACATGTTCTGTGGTATAGTTGGTTAAAGCGCCACTCTAGCGAATAAGGAGTCGTGTGTTCGAATCCCACCAGAACGTGTTTTTTTTTTACTAACTTCAACTCTCAATTTGTCAATAAGCAACATGGAGCGGATCTGGTGTGATGGTTAGAACACTTGACTATCACGCTGAGGACCTGGGATCGAATCCCACTCCTGACAAACTCACAAAATGTGAGTTCTTCCTTCGGAAGGGAAGTAAAGCGTGGGTCCCGAGATGAACTAGCCTAGGGCTAAAAATCTCGTTAATACAGATAAAAAAGAGCAACATTTCGTGCACGTTTTAACAGTATTTAAGTTTCCCATCAAACCATGGGTCACTCTATTTTGTAGCAAAGTCCAGTTGTCCAAGCAAATAAGAGCAGCACACAACAGGTAATGCCATTTATTACAAACCGTACCGGTCTTCTATACAAAATGCAGCTGAGAGCTCGTGGGTTTCACTTCTGGTTCTCGTCGAAGAAGCACTTTAGCTTTTTAGGCATCGGCTGACAAATGTAAAAAGCCAAACGGCCGTCCATCAATCATCAGGTGTAAAAACATTGGCAGCGATGAGTGAATCCAACTGTGCGACGAACCCATTCAACGAATGTTTGTCTTTCACCGTACGCCAGCTTAACCATCGCTCGCCAGAGTCAAATTAATTTCTGATGATGATCGAAACCATAAGTACAAATTTATTACGCGCGCCGATTGAGTCGACCAATTGAAACGATACCCATCGAAGAGCACACCATTCACAGGCGGTAAACGAGCGTTTCATACCTACTCTTGGCGAGCGAGGTGTCTCAGCGTAACACACCGCGCACCTGGCAATAGCGTCTGACGAGGATTATTCTGATTATGTATGCAGATTTGGCACAATTATACGCGTGAATGATGGGGGCTTTCGATTTTTCAATGAGCCTTTCTGTCGAACAATTAAACTTGGTTCATCTGGTGATGGTGAGGTAGGTACCAAGGCCTTTTCTCATTTGGTGTTTCAATTGAAATTTGTTATAGACAACGGAAAACAGCGAGATTTTTTCAAGGAACGAACGCAACAAAGCAACTTCCGTGTACCTATGTAAACAATTAGATTTTTGGAGATTGGCCATCGCTTGATAGGAAGCCGTTTTGTAGTTGTTTCTGAAACTTATCAAACATAAATGGAAGGCATTGCGCGGAGTATCAAGGCAACATCCATTGATTACGAACACTAAAAAGGACAGCCCTTGTATGTAAACCCTCCCTCCTGATGTTGTTTTGTATTGAAATTCATTTTATTTTTGTGTGCCGTAACGCTCGAATGAACTGAATATTTGGAGAAAATTTTCAAACGAACTCCAACAGAAATACCAAGCAAAATTGCTTGAGACAGTTTGTGGAAACAGCATTCCTCTAGTTCATTAGAGGTTCAAGATACACGTGTTTGAACCTTTAGCCACTAGACGCCATCTAGGGGATAAATCATGAACCATTTACTCAATTATCAGACGGTTCTTAGCTTGGTGTACAATTTTGCCGAGGACGGTGTCCTTCTATCTCATCAGAATTTTGAAATACAGAGCATTGAATCAGCGGAAAAGTTTTGGTTACCAATTCCAGATTTATTCTATTTGGAATCACTTTACTTAGACAATCAGGAGTCGCAGTATATCGTATAAAGTACTATTTTAAGTAACTATCGCATATATGTACGGCGAAGGGACAATTTTCAACGCATATGATGTTATTTTTTTGAAATTATTGCGATGTATCTGGTAAAGTCGTATAAGAATACAAATCAATTTTTATAAGGTATGATTACATCGTACTACACGATATTCTGATGTTTTATTACGATGAATTTAACTTATTCGCATAGGCGTGCGAGCGAACTCTCGAAGTGTCAAATAAATTCGCATAATCATGCTACGATGAATTCATTTTGTACTTTTCTTATTTTATATTTATTTGTGTACAAATTGAATCGTATTAATGCAAAAATAGACTCGTTAAAGTAAGGTTCACCGGGGCAAGTTGAAACGGGTGGGGCAAGATGAAACACGAAGTTTTGAAATAGATTTCAATACAATTTGAAAATTTTTCTTTCGCCAAGAGATTGTTTGAATCAAAAAATGTGTGTTATGGCATTCAAGCAGTTGACCATCATTGGATAACATCATGTTAACCGGCTGTTTCATCTTGCCCCACCCGTTTCAACTTGCCCCGGTGTACCTTATGCATATAAACTCGCATAAGCTAGAATCGTTTATGGTGACATAATGCGATTTGATATGTTATAACAATGAAAGATGCAGTGCCAAAAAGTTACAAGAAAGTAAACAGCCATCATTATGACTACAAAATCATTATTATTGTTTTGTGGCCTTCACAGAAAATAATATTCATGTAAAATTCAGCGAAAAATCATGCACATAAAGGGAATGCCAGATTTAGTGCATATTTACATGAGATATCATGTAAAATTACGTTACAATCGTGTAAATTTCCGCTAATAGTCACGTAACCGATTGGAGTCCATGATGGTTTACGCGATGGTTGGCGGAAATTTACACGATGGTAATGTAACTTTACATTATATCTCATGTAAAAGTACACTAACTCTAGCATTCCCTTTATGTGCATGATTTCTCGCTGAATTTTAATTACATATTTTTTTCTGTGTTGTTATTCAACAATTGGCAGCGCGATCCAGATATTTTTTAACTTCATGATAGTCTACTAAGAATGTCATGATAATTAATTAGCTTGTTAAGTAGTGTTTGGCAATAAATGCAATAAATGTGAAGTGTGGTTCGATAATCCAAAGGTCATTAGTTAGGCGACAAGAATTTTTTTTAATTCGCTTAAGGTACTATATTACGTCGCAATAGTGCATATTGTACGTCACATAAGACAACGTTCCAAGTCATAAAGCGTAATATTGTCCTTCCAATGCACGTATATCGCCTCCACTTAGTACGCATACGATACTGTCGCTGCATCTTAAGCGACGAAACTTTTCCACATAAAAGTACGTATAACACGGACATCAACTTTATTATACGTACAAATTGGTTGTCTGGAAATTGAACACTACACACTAATGCTCTAAAACATGTCTATCCAAATATCTTTTTTTTTTCGTTTTGCTCGCCATCCCTCCGACTACGACTGTTGTGGTGACACCTCACTCTGACGGACGACAAGACACACGGTTGTCGTGTTTCGCGTGATCGATATATTAACGGCAATTAATTGCTTTTCGGCCAGCGGCGACTCGCGCGAGCTATTAGGTGCTACATGGGCGAGAGAGAGCTACGGGAATTCATAACGACCGGGGCGGAGTTCCTAAACGGTTGACAGCCGACAGGCGTGTGTGCGTGTGATTATATTCAATTATGTCACCGCATTCTACTGAAATGTCCGGTCCAAATACCATGACCTGCCTGCCTTCGTTCGACGACGACCTTCCTTCTGCTCCTCTGGTTCTTCAATGTCGAAGAGTCTATAGCGCACTTGAACGAACAAACACTCACACGCCGCGTACTAATTGAACAAAAGTAGTTTGTGCGTTGATCTGCGATGTTGGGGCCGCCATCTACCGGATGGTTGTCATTCCCGAAGGGGTATAATTTGTGCAATCATCACTACTGCCAGGCCAACCCCACTGCCACCGGTGCCGAATACCGACCGAACGGTGAGGGCCGCCGTCTCCACTCGAGTACCGGGCTAAGAGCAATCATCGCTAATGTGGTCAATATCAGATCAGAAGGTTTCTTTTTCCGAAAGTAATTTGAGACAATTTATCAATTATTTCGAGAGTTTAATGGCCTGTAACGAGAGAACAATGCTCTTGAATGTCGAACCCAATTCATACTGTGTGGTATTTGACATCGATGAATAACTGAATGCTGAAATTGTGGAAATGTTGGATGTAAATACATATTGATCCAACATCTCTAAAGTGGACAGAATCTAGCTATAGTTGACAAATCATCAGGTCCACTTGTTTTACACAAAGAGCCATTATCAATACGAAAACAAATACTTCAGTGTATAAATGCTGCGGCAAGATCTGATGATGCAATCGCTCGCCTTCAGCAAACCTGCCAAATTAAGGAGATTGGTTGTGGCACAGGTTCACTTCTGTCGTGGATTGCCATTTTATAAGGGAAAAAAGATTGCCTATTTATAGGCGCAAGGTGATAGCTTCATTATACAGTGCTGTGAAGTTGGAATAACAATGAACGAGGCACTGCCAATTTTACGTTACGCGACAGATATAGATTTCAGCCTAGTCTAACAAGCCCCAATTTCGTATCCACAAAAACCATAACTTCTTTCATTTAATCAAGTTATCGGAAAGTGCATCAGCCCACAACCACCCATTAGTCCCATTAGTAGGGCTCGCAGCAAATATTCTACGAATTTCCGATAAAATTCACCAACGCACCGTAACACTGCACTCGTCCTCATAGCACAGGCTAGCATTGACTGACTCACTCCCACGGATCCAACCAGTCAGTGGTACCCATAAAATCCAGACAGAAGAGGAAAAAATCCCACATTCTTCTCATCAAATCACACCACATCACTGACTGACTCACCATGGACGGACGGACGGACGGACGGCCCAACGGACGGACCCCGTTGTTGTCCGCGTCTATCACACCAACCGACAACACGTCCATCATCGAGTCAATCGATCGAAAGTGATGCGCGTTCAGCGATAATTAAATTGCCGATTTTAATAGTTTGAGGCTTCCCTCCCTCGCCTGAACACGACGCCCGATACCCCCTCCACTACTGGTTGTCCCATGAATTCCCATGAAATTGAAGACCCAAATATAGCAACAGATTGAAATGGATTCCGCGAAAACCAGAACTGATCAATCCGGGTTGAACCTTGCAATCAGCACGGGGAAAAGGGGATTTTGTCCTGGGAAGGCACGTGAAGGACTGTGTGGGCCACATATTTTTATATGAGACGAATGGGACGTCCATAAATTACACACTATTTCTGGGAAAACATGCTGGAATATACCTGCAAGCCCCTCCCAAAATACCCCTGGGAACTCCTGGAGAAATTCTTGTGGAAATTTCTTGCAGAAATCCCCGTGAAAAGTCCTGGAGGATTTTCCGGAGTAATTCCTTAAGGAATTCCAGGAAAAAAAATCCTAGATGAATCCCGGGTAGATTCCTTGAAGAATTCCTGGAGAAATTTCATGAAGAATTTGCTGAGAAAATCCTGGAGTAATTCCAGGGAAATTCCTGGAGGAATTCCCGAAAGATTCTGGAAGGAATTCCCGGGAAATTCCTAGAGGAATTCCTGGAAAACTCCTAGAGGAATTCCCGGAAAATTCCAGAAAAATTCCCAGGGAAATTTCTGGAGGATTTCCCAAGTAAAATTCTGTAAGAATTCCCGTGGAAATTTCTGGAGGATTTCCTGAGGAAAATTTTGGGGAATTCCCAGAGAGATTCATTGTGGAGTTGCCGGGGAAATTCCTGGAGAAATTCCCGAGAAAATTACTGATGGAATTCCCGGTGTTTTTCTTAAGAACTCCCCTTGGAAATTCCTGGAGGAAATTGAAGAATTCCCTGGAAAATCCTTAAGGAATTTCTGGAGAAATTCCTGAAGGAATTGCAGAGGAAATTCCTGAAGAAAATTCAAGCAGAAATTCCAGAGAAAATACCTAGAAGGATTCCCGAGAAAATTCCTGGAGGAATTCCCGGGAAAATTTTTCAAGGCTTTCTCGGAGAAATTCCTGGAGGAAATCCCATGGAAATTCTTGAAGGATTTCCCAGGGAATTTTCCCTTCAAGGAATCCCCAGAAAGATTAAACAACGAGTTGCCTCGTTCTTGGAGTTCTTGGAGCAATTCCTGGGGAAATTCCTGATGGAATTCCCGAAGATTTTTTTGAGGAATCCCCGTGGAAATTACTTGAAATTTCCGGGGAAACTCATTGAGAAATTCCCGAGAAAACTCCTGGAGGAATTCCTGCAGAAATTCCTTGTAGAATTCCTGGAGGAGTTCCTGGATAAATTCCTAAAGAGATTCCCGAGGAAATTGCTGGAAGAATTCCCGAGAATATTCCTGGAAGAATTCCAGAGGAAATTGCTGGAGGCATTCTCGGAGAAATTCCTGGAGGAATTCTAGAGGAAATTCCTGGAAGAATTCCCGAAAAAAATCCTGAAGAAATTCTCGTGAATATTTCTTGAGGAATTTCCGAGGAAATTCCTGCGGGAATTCCCGAGAAAATTCCTGGAGGAATTCCCGAGAAAATTCGTGGAGGAATGCCTTAGGAAATTCCTGGAGGAATTCCTTAGGAAATTTCTGGAGGAATTCCTAGGGAAATTCCTGGAGGAATTCCTTAGGAAAATTCCTGGAGGCATTCCTTACGAAATTGCTGGAGAAATTCCTTAGGAAATTCCTGGAGGAATTCGTTAGGACATTCCTGGATGAATTCCTGAGGAAATTCCAGGACGAATTCAGGAATTTTCGAGAAAATTCCTGAAGGAATACCTGGAGAAATTCCTTGAGGAATTTGTGGAGGAGTTTCAGGATAAATTTCCTGAAGGAGTTCCCGAGAAAATTTCTGGAAGAATTCCCGAGGATATTCCTGGAAGCATTCCCGAGGAAATTGCTGGAGATATTCTCGAGGAAATTCCTGGAGGCATTCTCGAGGAAATTCCTGCCTTAGGAAATTCCTGGAGGAATTCCTTGGGAAATTCCTGGAGGAATTCCTGAAGAAATTTCTGATGGAATTCTTGTGAAAATTCCTGGAGGAGTTCCCGAGTTATTTCCGAGGACATTACTGGGGGAATTCCCGAGAAAATTCCTGGATGAATTTCCGAGGAAATTCCTGGAGGAATTCCTAAGGAAATTCCTGGCGGAATTCCTAAGGAAATTCCTGGCGGAATTCCTTATGAAATTCCTGGAGGAATTCCTTAGGAAATTGCTGCAGGAATTCCTTAGGAAATTCCTAGAGGAATTTCTTAGGGCATTTCTGGAGAAATTCCTTAGGAAATTCCTGGATGAATTCCTTAGGAAATTTCTGGAGGAATTCCCGAAGACATTCCTGGAGATATTCCTGAGGAAATTCTTGGACGAATTCCCGAAGAAAGTCCTGGAGGAATTCCTGGGAAATTGCTGAAGGAATTCTTGAGGAAATGCCTGTTGGGATTTCGGAGGAAATTTCCGGAGGAACTCGCGAGGAAATTCCTGGAGGAATTCCCGAAGAAATTCCTAGAGGAATTCCCGTGGAAATTCCTGGAGAAATTCCTGGAGAAATTCCTGGAGAAATTCCTGGAGGAAATGCCTAGAGGCATTCCCGAGAAAACTCCTGGAGGAATTCCCGAGGAAATTCCTGGCCGAATTCCCGAGGGAATTCTCGGAGGAATTCCCGAGGAAAGTCCTGGAGGAGTTCCTGGGAAATTGCTGGAGGAATTCTCGAGAAAATGGAATTCTGGAACAAATACCTGGAGGAACTTGCGAGGAAGTTCATGGAGGAACTTGCAAGGAAATTCATGGAGGAATTCCTGAGGAAATTCCTGGAGAAATTCCCGAGAAAATTCCTGGAGGAATTCCTGAGAAAATTCCTGAAGGAATTCCCGAGGAACATCCTGGAGGAATTCCCGAGGAACATCCTGGAGGAATTCCCGAGGACATTCCTGGAGGAATTCCCGAGGAAATTCCTGGAGGAATTCCCGAGGAAATTCCTGGAGGAATTCCCGAGGAAATTCCTGAATGAAATCACGAGGACATTCCTGGAGGAATTCCCGAGGACATTCCTGGAGGAATTCCCGAGGACATTCCTGGAGGAATTCCCGAGGACATTCCTGGAGGAATTCCCGAGGAAATTCCTGGAGGAATTCCCGAGGACATTCCTGGAGGAATTCTCGAGCACATTCCTGGAGGAATTCTCGAGGACATTCCTGGAGGAATTCCCGAGGACATTCCTGGAGGAATTCCCGAGGACATTCCTGGAGGAATTCCCGAGGAAATTCCTGGAGGAATTCCCGAGGACATTCCTGGAGGAATTTCCGAGGACATTCCTGGAGGAATTCCCGAGGAAATTCCTGGAGGAATTCCCGAGGAAATTCCTGGAGGAATTCCCGAGGAAATTCCTGGAGGAATTCCCGAGGAAATTCCTAGAGGAATTTCCGAGGAAACTCCTAGAGGAATTCCCGAGGAAATTCCTGGAGGAATTCCCGAGGACATTCCTAGAGGAATTCCCGAGGACATTCCTAGAGGAATTCCCGAGGACATTCCTAGAGGAATTCCCGAGGACATTCCTAGAGGAATTCCCGAGGACATTCCTAGAGGAATTCCCGAGGACATTCCTAGAGGAATTCCCGAGGAAATTCCTGGAGGAATTCCTAGAGGAATTCCCGAGGACATTCCTAGAGGAATTCCCGAGGACATTCCTAGAGGAATTCCCGAGGACATTCCTAGAGGAATTCCCGAGGACATTCCTAGAGGAATTCCCGAGGACATTCCTAGAGGAATTCCCGAGGACATTCCTGGAGGAATTCCCGAGGAAATTCCTGGAGGAATTCCGGAGGAAATTCCTGGAGGAATTCCCGAGGAAATTCCTGGAGGAATTCCCGAGGAAATTCCTGGAGGAATTCCCGAGGAAATTCCTGGAGGAATTCCCGAGGAAATTCCTGGAGGAATTCCCGAGGAAATTGCTGGAGGAATCCTCGGCGAAATTCCTGGAAGAATTCCTGGGGAAATTCCTGCAGGAATTCCCGGGGATATTTCTTGATAAATTTTAGGGGATATTCTTTGAGGAATTCTTAGGAAAATTCCGGGTGGAATTCCCGAGGAAATTTCTGGCGAAATTCTCGGGGAAATTGCTGCAGGAATTTCCGAGGAATTCCTCCAAGAATTTCCCCGGGACTTCCTCCAAGAGTTTCCTCGGAAATTTCTCTAAGAATTTCCCCAGAAATTCTTCCAAGAATTCCCATAACAATTCCTCTCGGAAATGCCCTGGGAACTCCTCTCGGAATTTCTCTGCGAATACTTCTCGCAATTTCCCTGGAATATCCACTTGGAGTATCCCTGAGAATTCCTCTCGTAATATCCCTAATAATTCCTCTCGGAATTTCCCTGGGAATTCAGCTCAATCTTTCCCAGGGAATTCTCCCAGGAATTTTCTCGATAATTTTGAAATTTGCCCATGGTATTTTCCAGAAATTTCAAAATAAATTGCTCTAGGGGTTTTCTCCGAAATTTCTCAAGTAATTCTCCTATAAATGCCGCTAGAAATTACCTCCACGTAGTTTTCTGGGAATACCTCTAGGAGTTTTCCATAAAATACCTTCAGGGATTTTTTTAGGAAATTTCTCCATGATTTTCAGCAAGAGTTCTTCCTGTAGTGTTCCTGAGGATTTTTGTCAAAAATTTCGTCGGAAATTTCTGTAAAACTTTCAGCGTGAATTTCTGCAGGATTTTCTTGCAAATTTGTCAAAGGATTTCCCAAGATTCTTCTCGAAAAATGTCTTCAAGATTTGTTTCCAGAAACATTCCGTTTCATTTTTTTTTTAAATTCAGGAATTACCCAGGAAGTTTCAAAATGGATTTGGTAAGGAATAATCCCGGGAATTCCTCCACAAATTTCCACAGGTTACCTTTCCGAAAATTTTCGAAGAATCACTTTAGAAAATATATCTGAATTTCTTCAAAAAAAAATCACCTGAAATTTCTGCAAGAATTCCCGGATGTCACCAGGCGTTTTTCTTCTTCTGAGTTTTTTGAGAATTTATTCAGAAATTCTGGGAAATATTCTTGAAACATCTCCATGAACTTTTCTGCGAACTTTTCAAAGCATTTCTGGAAAAAATAATTAAAAAAAAAAACAGGTGAGTTGTTGATTTTTAGATTTTAAATCGTAGAGAATTTTTCCAGAAATGCTCGTGGGAATTCCTTGGCACATCTCCATGAGTTTTCCAGGACACTTTGTTTTAAGAGTTCATCCGGAAATTTGTCAAGAAAATGGCATTGAGAATTTCTCCAGAAATGCTCGTGATAATTTCATCAATATGTTTCATGTATGCCTCCAGAAAAAGCTCTTCGAGTTTCTTATAAAATTCCGATAGGAATTAATCCTAGGAATACGCCAGAAAGTTGCACCGAGGGTTAACCTAGGAATTGTCCCAGGTATCCCACTGGAGTTTATTTTATTATTATCCTGTTCATTCCCATAAGAATTTCATTGCAGATTTCTTCATAAGTTTCAGTGAAGATTACCCTTGAAATTTTCATAGAGATTCATCCAGCAGTTCCCCTGAAGATTCCTCTAAAAAATCTAGCGTTCCGTTCAGCCTTTAATTTTGGAGACTTCTCCAAGAATTTTCATGGCCACTCTTTCAAATATTTCTTTGAAAATTGATACAAGTACTCATTGCATTTTACCAAGATTTTTTCGAAGAATTTTCCAAGAAATTTCTTTAGGTATTCTTCCGGAGATTCTTCAGTAGAAGCTTTCATGGTTATTTTGAAAATTCTTCCAAAAATTCCAAAATGAGTTTTTCTTTATGAATTTTCATATTTTTTTTCTTATTTTTTTTCTAGAGATTTTTCCAGGAGTTCCGTTATTGACCAAAGCTAGACTTGCAACAAACAGTAACAGTTCAACCAAAGTCAGCGACAGCATTTCCCGAGGTCAACACCGGCAATCCTGTGCGTAGGTGTTTCCCGGATCCAACAGTTCCAGCAGCGGTGGAACATAAATCCAACCAACAACCGAAATCCCTGAAACTGGATTCGGTTCACCCCGGCGCCGGTAATTGTATGATTCACTTTCCCGGTACCGTACTTGTTGTTGGTTGGTCACGGCCGGGCCCATTCCCACTAATGATGGCTTCTGATTGGTTTAATGGTAATGATGATGACAACGGCGATGGATGAAGCCGATGATAATGGTGAGCCTCCGCACACTCTGTTTTGTAAATATATCTTTTTGTCCGAAAGAGAGCAGAGGGATCTCCCGGCCCTGCAGGCTTGTAATTAGTGGACACGTGTACATAGCCTGAAGCTCTGGTTCGGCGTTGGTTCGAGGAACAATCGCTGTTTTCTGCTGATTACGCGGTGTGAGTATAGGTTCTATTTTTCAGGAAAAGTGAACCACTAATACGGGTTCACAGGAATCAAATGTTCAATGTTTTTGCATTCGATTCTAGGCGCAAATGCAATATAATTGGCTCATCAATTTATTGATTGTATGATTTTATATCACATGGAACAACTGAAGTGGAGTAGGTAGGTTATTTTAAACGTGTATTGGTGAGCTCGTTCCAGTTATTTCAATTAATGTACACCTATTAGTTTCTTTTAATGATACTTGCAGAATGCACACTAATATTCCTTTCGTATACTAATCCGGTAGCAAGAACTGAAGTGACGTCGTCATCGATTCGATCTTCCATAGATTGTTCCAATAAATGTATATATAATGTATAATGAGATTATGTAAATCAAGAAAAAGTTTTTAGTTACGAAGTTGCCACTATATACCTTTTCAATGTTATTATAGTTCTCATTTAGCAGCTGAAGCGATTGTTAAGAAGGCAAGAACAACGCCCTTCTTTCTAATATTCTACAAATCATTTCTGAGTAACATTTTCAACCGGATCAGTTGAACTCATAAAATAATTACCGCCCATCAAAGCTGCAGTCATCCCGCCGTTGACTCTGTCATCAAAGTCATCTCAATTTTAGCTCTCAAAATAGAACCACATAAAGATGTCAACGGTTTCCTTCAACAACGGCGGCAACAACTACTTCGAGCAACAATGTATCATTCATTGAAGCAAAACACGCACCACATCATGTACCCAACCCACCCAGTGAGTGCAGTGCCTGCTGCTGCATAACCGATTTTTATGGAGTTTGCGGTGGAGACATTGTAAGATTTCAGTAAATGGCACGAGACGGCTGTATTGGGCGGAAGCCGTGCAGCTATGGCAATTTGTGCATCTTTTGTTTTTCGAAATAGCTTGGAAACCGCTTGGAACATTGTGTGAAGATGAACCTTTCCCAGCTAGGGCTGTTCACAACTAGAGGGATGCCCGTTCAGTTAGTTGTTGTAAGAACTCTGTATGAGTTGTTCACTGAAAATATCCACCACATTCCAATTGACTAATTGATGAAATCGATAACCATCAAAAATTGATACAACAACACTACTATTCAGCATCCCTAGCCAATAACTTCGGGAGGAGCGAAGAACAACTTATTCAAGTGTGGCGACCGACAGCAGCCGCCAACCTCCGTTAAAGTTTGCCAACTTTCCTCCAAGTTTTGTGCTGTACATATGTATGTACATACATAAATAAATAGGTCAACCAAAGAAGAACGATGCACATACACACTAACTAGGACAGGAAAAGCCAAATCCACTGCACACAACATAGTTGGTTGCGAGCAAGCGTGACCGACGATGTTGATGTTACTTTGCTACTGATACATATTCGCTGTTGGTTGCATCAAGACAGAGCGAGAGATTCGCGAGATTACGATACAGAACGGATCCAGATGTCACACCGGATGACGGACGACTGACTGCACATATAGAGATGATATGGTTTCTGATTTTCCAGACTCGAACTTGATCAGTTCCCGAAATATCTTATTGTTTGAAACCCGGACTCATGGCAAGCCAAGGCAAAAAAAATTATCGGAACTTGGGCAGCATTTCAAAAATCAACTAGTTTTATGAAGCGTTATAAAACCTAAACGGTTCTTTTTTAGTTTTATGATGATATTCTATATAAGGGCCCGTATAGCTACAGCTATGCGTGGGAATACAGCACGGCCTTGCTGGGGATGACGAGTTCGATTCCCGGTCGGTACAGGAACTTTTCGTATAAAAATCCTTGACTTCCTTGGGCATAGAGTATCTTCGTGCATGCTACATAATATACATGCAAAATGGTATTTGGTAGAATAAGCTCAGTTTAATCACTGTGGAAGTGCTCACAAAACACGAAGATGTGAAGCAGGCTTTGTCCCAGAGGGCACGTTACGCCAAAAGAATAAGAAGATGATTGTAAATACCTCCCCCAAGTAACATTTTGAGGACCAGTAAGTCGTGTAAAGGTTTTGAGAACCGCTATAAAACCAAATACCTTTTATTTCAGTTTTATGGTGGTTCTAAGAGCCATTTCTGTTCTATTTGACTAATAACTGTTACTTAGGCTACGACTCTATTTGAATTAAAAATGTTTGCTTGGGAGGAGCATCTGAAAAAATCGGAAAAAAAACTTCGATAAAAATGATGAAAATGCTTTGCAGATACTGAGATGAACGTTTGCATAAACTTTTAGATACATGGTGTTTTTGTGCAAATTTCTTCTTAGTTGTGGACCTTTTTCCTCATCATAATGAAATTAGGGTGGTCCCTCTAATTTAGCTGTTTCAAACATCTGCTTTTTATAAATTATATAGGTACACGTTTTCAAAATGTTTACAATGTTGTAGAAAAACTTATTAAAAAAAGACACGGACACGTTTAGTACTTCCAGTGAACTATTCGGTTCTTTGAAGGAAGCACGACACTAGACAACGGACTAGCATGCAACGCCCAGTGGCACAGCCGAAAACTTTTCCTGACAGCTGCGGCGGGAATCGAACCCGCACTCCTAGCACGATGCGACTAAATGCTTGGTGACACAAGCCGCACGACCACGAAGCCACAAGTTTACCGAAGAAACCATTTTTATATCTCTTAAAATTCCTAACTTATGGTTTTTTAATGAGATATTAGGGAGCTCTTTAAGAAATTTCAACGCGCATTTTTTTCATATTCTTCGAAAAAAAAATACATTTGTTTTTTCAAATAGTCATATTTCAAAAAGGAGCAAACAGATGTTCAATCTCACGGTTGCATTGAAAAGTTCGTACGCTGCTTTATACGTGTGCCTTCTGTATTTGAAGCTTTTTTTGTCTGTATTAACGAGATTTTTAACCCTTGGCTAGTTCATCTCGGGACCCACGCTTTACTTTCTTTCCGAAGGAAGAACCCACATTTTGTGAGTATGTCGGGAGTAGGATTTGATCCCAGGTCCTCGGCGTGATAGTCTTGTGTTCTAACCACCACACCAGGTCCGCTCCTCTTGAATCTTTTTATTGAATTCTGAAAATACGTTTTTTTTATTATAAAAAAGCAGTTGTAACTCTTAAAATCGAGTATGACGTCTTCAACAGAATTGAGGGGCCGAGATGCAAAGGCGCCCAAGTGATCATTTTGTCGATTTTGAGCTGAGCAAATCAAAAAAAATTCAGGCTTCAAGCTTTCAGGAACCTTTTAAATATTATTTAACGATGTTTAAAAAAATTGCAATAAATTGGAGAAAATTGTATCGATTTGGAAACTTCATATATTTTGTATGGAATGAAAAATTGGTGAAAAACTTTAAACATCGTTAACTCGATAATGGGTTTTTGTCACTCACACCCCTTTTCTTCTAACCCCTTCAATTATAAAGTTTTATATGCTCCACGATCGTCATAATCAATATTAAGATTCAAAACGTGATTGAAATGTGTACTTTATCTGCTATGAGAATTATAACAAGTCTTATAAAAGGGGGAGATATACAGATTACTTTACTTACTATTCCAATAGAAAGGCTTTCATTACCTGAAATTAAAAAAGAAAAGAAAAAATATTTAAAAAAAGGAGATTTTCGGTTTAGAACTATGTGTACAAAAATGCAGTGGCATACGTGGGAACGCGTATAATTCTAAAAAAAGACCACTTTGGGTCACCTTTAGTTAGTTCTTCCAATTTCCATCTATAAGGAAGGGTAATAAGACAAAAAAAATGAATAAATTTAGACTAGCTTTTTTAATCGATTTTCAAAAATATTGAACGAGATTTTGGAAAGTCAAACACATAAAAACGCAATATCAAGACGGAATTGACCGAGGAAATCAAAGTTGTGGCCCCTGTTTCACTCTATATCGTTCTTTAACATCAAACTTCTATCTCTTATCGTTTTCTTGAAATTTCGATTTAAACATCGCATTTCAGATCATAAATTTGCAACTGTCAAGGTAAGTTTTTTTTTGCGCACTGTGCCGCACATTTAAATCGAAATTGCAAGAAAACGATAAGAGATACAAGTTTGCTGTCAAAGAACGAATTGTAGAGTGGAACAGGGGCCACAAATTTGCCTAAGAAAGAATTTTAATTTATTACGCATGTATCAAAGATAATTGACAAAAACAAATTAAAACACACTATTTTGAGCTATTTTGCTCTAGAAAACTTAATTGTTTAACCAAACAAATCGATTCAAAGATGTCATTTGAAAGAAAATTCAATGACTGGCCAAAACTTTCTTGATAATGCGATTGATTCAAAATTCCACCACTAGGCGGCACTAGACAACAATCACATTTCATGTAACTTAGGAACAGTGCTAAAAATGTCATTTCGACATATCTAAATTTAACCATATCAAGCTCATTTTAGAAGCTCATCCAGAGTATGTGGTATATGAAAAACTTGTGCGGTTAGAGCAGATCTACAAGAAAGTCATGGAAGAACCACTCTTTTTTGGATATTTAAGGTAAACGTCACGGATTTCAAAAAATGCCTATTGATATTCACCATAAATATCATTGACATTTTTCGTGGGTAGTCCGTGATATTTGTCTTAAATATTCGAAAAAGATCGGGTATTGCGAGACTTTCTTGTAGAACTCGTCTAACCGCACAACTTTTTTATACACCATATTCTCAGGTTGAGCTTTTAAAATGAGCTGGATGTGGTTTAATCTCGATATGTCGAAATGACATTTTCAGCACTGCTCAGGATCCAAATATTCAGGAAGATGGCGTCTTTGGCAAAGCTGTCATTCCGGTACGGGCTTTCCGTGAGGTCATAGCTATCTAAAAACTTATATCAGTACAGTCTAAGGTGATCAGAGCGGCCCAACCAAATATTCTCTCGATAGAGTGAACAGCTTTCGATGACGGAGAACAACCCAAGCAAGTTATTCTGGCATAACTGTAGTTCCTGTACAATAGAAGGCGGCCAATTTTGTCTAATCTAATCTAATCTAATGCAAACGCAGCCAGTACGAGAAAGCATCCTGGAAAATAATTAGGTAAGATATAACGAATTTTAATCGATCGTAGAATTGACACGAATCGATTGCCGACCAGCTCAAAACAAAAGCGGATCAAAAGCCCAAAACACAAAACCACAAATACTAAACATTGTCTGGCATATATTTTCTCCTACGTACATATTATTCTAGCCTGTTTTCCCTACTGCGCCTCCTAGTACAAATGCGCATCGCTTTACAATAAATGCATAATGGGTTTTTACTCACGGGCCCGTTTGTTTACTTAATCCTCTACTGCAACTGCATGTCGCTCTCTCGGCTTGCCGCACCGTCGCTCGCATGCATCGCCACTCGCCGTCTGCCGCGTCACTCACCACCATGCAACACCACGGCTGAAGTTGAAGCTGTATTCGGCGCTCACTCACACCACTATTCCTCCGTATCGACCTGGCTCATGGTCATCACACGACCCACAATCTCGCGAATGCACTCTCACGTCTCAGCAACCACTGCCGGCGTCGTGTTTTTCTCCGTCCCCACACGACGACGGTTAATTTCTCGAACACCGCGCTGTATCGTGGATCCCGGCGACACTACACACCTCACTCTCGTGATGCACTACCGAACCGACGCCTGCAAACAAAGCCCTGAGGCAGAAAACACATTACTCTTGGTCGTACATAGCGGGCGCGTCCACGACTTACCTCCTACAGTAGGAAGGCTTCGTTCGTTGTGTGTGTGTGGATCTGCATATACACGATTGCTGGGGCGTACACGATTCTCGCTCTTGCCGCGACTGCTTGGTGTCAATATGGGGTGCCAGTGAGTTCCCGTGTAGGGTGATCGTTCTATCCTGGACCTGTTTGGAAGTCGGAACTGATCGTGAGAACTTTCACGTGATGCAAATTTAGCTTAATGGAATTACCTCGCCTTCGTTCTTTCCTATGTCGATCGGAAACGTGCAATTGTTGGAGCTTCCCGGTAATGCTGAGATTCGAGCACTGGAGAAAGAAATCGTTTTGATAAAGCAAGTCTACTTCGGATCGACATCGCACTCACGTGTTAGACAGGTTTTCTGCCCTCGAAGATCTGTTATCGTTACTGTAGGTTGGCCCGCCCTAGCCTCGGCGTCTAGCCTCGATACACCACCGTGCCGATGATGGTACCGCGGACAGCGTGGACGTGCGTCCTGTCTGTAGGTTTCGTCTGAGGACTAGAGATCTGCGAAAAAACGTAATATTGTGGTGACCAGGTGATGCCTATGGTTTCTCCATCTTTTCAACGGATTCTCTCCGATTACCCAGCGAAGCCCGTCCCTCGTCGAGCACGTTGTTGAACGGTCTTGATCGGTCGGAAGGGATCTGCGGAAGTTTTCAGGGTTCGTGTTATGCGCAATTCTGCTGCGAATCATGTTCAACTTACGAATCTTGCCGAATGGGTTTTCAGCGTCTCACCACTTGTAAAACGGGCTTTCTGCTGTTTCGGACACTATGTGACCGCCTACGACGAGGACCTATAGATGTTCTGATGCCAGCGGAAATAGTGTCTGATTGGTGTATGTGTGGCAACGGCGAAGGTACGTGCCAGCGATTTGCAGGCAAATTTTCTTTCTTTTCTCATGTTCAAGCTAGACCATGTATTCCCTTGTGGCGCATTTTAATTATCAATATACATGTTTATTGAGTTTTCTAGATTTCGGGTATAAATTCATGAATTTAGACTTCATATTCCTAGGCTAAATACTTAAACGTAACACACACTGTCGCAACGAAAAAATTTTTCATGAGGCAATAAAAGTTGGCTCATGAAAAATTTAAGCTACTTTCCATAAGAAGTCGGTCGGAGACGCAAAGATCAAGTAGTTTAAGAGTTTGGGTAGATCCCATAGTATGTCATAAGCATAACGCAAGCCTCTTGCCTGCCAGATTCACTTACATCTAATTATCGTACTTATCGTCTAATTTCCAATGGTAACACCAGCGAGTCCTGGTAAATGTGGCTTGATCGCACGCCATTTCAAATGGCCAGAAGTCTCCGATAAAGTTCTTGAATCCAGCTGCTTTAATTCTGTACTGTGTTGCGACTAACATTCAATTTACTCTTAATCCCTTAAAGGCTAAAAGGGCTAAGATAAGTGTATTCTACTATGCACGAGTGTCTACTATTAGCTGTACATATTTACACTTTGAAATTTTGGATTTTGTAGTTGTGAATGATCACGGGAAAGGAGGATTTAGTTTCCTGTATCGACAAGAGCCCATGTAGAGAGGTTTTACCGCGCCTCGGGTCGCGTTACTTTTGGGTAGTACCCGGGAAGAATTTCTTGCCGAACCCCTACATTTCAACTACTAATTTAAGTTTGGGATTTGTTGTGCCGTTTTGAACTGTCATATGGACCCATCGACTAAATTGTTGCCGCCTTCAGATCAGTGATTTCTCTGCTTCATCTGTTTCCTCAGTGACGCTCTTGGCGTTTGCTGATTAGGTAGGATGCCGGTGAAAACCTAGCGAAGTCGTTGTTTAAGCATCCCGTTGGTGTTGGTGGAGGTGCTTCATCAAGACGGCGAGGTAGGAATCTAACTGTTGTTGTTCATCACGTCTGACTACTTGGTGTCCCCTTTCCGGTGTTTTCAAGGCCTGCGGCTCTTTGTTGACAGGTGTTACCCATGGACATAGCTGTAGAACAGAGGTTCTAGTATGCGAACCTCTCGTTGGTGAGCGACTACTTCTCTGGGACTGAAGTAGAGCTTCTGAGCTTAGTTGGCCTTTATGTCTTTGGCGTGATACTGGCCACGTTTTCCTGTGACGATGTCTTCAAGAGTATACAAATTACTTCCACGTATCTCCCTCACAATTGCCGGGATGAATTTTGGGTCTAACTTCCGGTTGACATGGTCCACTTTCGATGATAGTGTGAAGCTTCTGCGCCAGACAACATCTCCTATTTGGAACGATACGGCTCTTGTTCGCAAGTCATATCGCTGCTTTGTCCTCTCGTGATTTAGGCGAATCTGCTGCACCACAAACTCCTGGATGCGACGAATCGTTGAGAGCCGGATGTCCTGTGCTACGTTAGGGTCATCTGGAGTGTTCAGGTTTTGTTGGGTGTACAAATCTGTATGGAGAATCAACTCACGGCCAAAATTAGCTACGTGAGGACTGACACCTGTTGAATCATGTTTGGCACTGTTAATTGCTGCTACTATTGCCGGAAGCTGTTCATCCCAAGCACGATGATCCTCGTTAAGCAGTGCTCGTACGCATGTAATCAATACTCTGTTGACTCTTTCGCAATTGTTGACCATCGGGCAGTAAAAAGCTGTCCTCATGTGTTCGATTCTGTGCTTTAACAACAAGGATTTAAATGCGACCGACAGGAATTGTTTGCCATTGTCAGAAAGAATGATTCGTGGGCGCGAGAATTTGAGAAATACTTCTTCTTCCAGGAATCGTACCATTTCCACTGCGTTGGCCGACTTCATGGGGTTCACTACCACATACTTTGTAACCCAATCCACGACGACCAGTAGAACTGTGTTGCCTTTCCGAGAACGAGTGAAGGGCACTAGCGTGCGCAGGGTTCTTGCTTAGGGGGGGCACTATAATAATGGTGCAATATATGTATGACCATGGTGCAAAATAGAATGGTGGTGTTACACGCAATATGAATTACCAAGTAGGGGCTTCAACATGTTGTGGTGCCAACATCACCAAGCACTTCATATTGGAATTCTAGAGAAGGCTTCGGATGGTAATGATTTCAAGGCAATACGAAACTTAAATATGAAGTCATTATCTCGACTCTTATAAAATTTTATAAATGTATCAAATACAATGGAGAATATCTAGAAAATTATCAATTAAGGACTGTTCATTAAAGAAAGTGGACACCTGTTTTTCAATAGAAAATATTTATTTTCGAACAAATTCATAAGTTTATTTTTTATATAAGACAATCAAAATACATGTGGCCGAATTCACGTGAGTTTGAACATTTACTTCGCATTTCTGAAGAACGTTCGGACTTTCCTCTTAATACCTCCCATTAGATTCTGCACAACTTTCTCCGTAACCTTTCGTTGTGCCGCAGACCCAATTCTCTTCCATCTTTTATGAGATGCAGCTTAATTATTGTCCAGTATCTTTTCACAGGACGCAGTTCAGGGAAGTTTGGTGGATTTTGCCATTTTTCGACAAAATCGACTTTTTTCGTATTGAACTTCTCTAGTGTATAAGAAGCGTAATAAGCAGATGCCAGATCCGGCTAAAACAATGGAGGATCCGTATGTTTTCGATAGATGGGTAGAAGTCGTTTTTTGATGCATTCTTTTATGTTATTTTTATCGTTGATTGTTCCTGTTGTGAAATACGAAGATAAGTTTAAGCCGCATGAGCAATTGGCTTGCCACACCAAAAACTTTTTCCTTTTTTTTTGGTTCTGATGTACCCTACATCATCTAGCACATCTGTCCCCTGCTCAGCGTTGAAAAATTGCGGTCCCGGAAGTGTACCAGTATGCCAATTCTCGAAACGACAATTTTTTGGAACACCATTTGTGCAGAATTTATCTGCTAGTCACTAAGCTAATCCAACCCATCGCTCAAAATTTCTCACTTTTTTCCGTTTTCTTTGAATGTGTTGCCGAAGTGAGCAATGTTTTTACACACTGAGCAAAAATTCACATTTTTTGTTTAGTTTTAACTCTAAACTATTGGTAAATAGATGTCCACTTTCTTTAATGAACAGTCCTTATAGAAAACAAAATATCTGGAGCTCGATTTGAATAGGTCGTATGTACATTTGTCGATATAAAATTCAATCAGTTTATTTTAGTTATTGTAGCATTAGGGAAGATATTTTGGAGACTTTTAATGATGGAACGGAAAGCCTGTTTTGTGATGATTCTGCTGTATGTATCAACTTTGTTCAATTTCAACGGTTTTTGCTATAATAAGCGAATCCAACTGATCGAATTTTTAATCGACAAAAGCACATACGACCTTTTCAAATCGAGCTCCAGATATTGTCTTTGTGGAAGAATTTTGATCCTAGACAATTAATGATGCTAGGAGAATGTCAGAACTCCTAGATAGAACATTTTGATCGGAATCCTTATTGCAATCTACAGAGATTCCTCCAGGATTTCTCCAAAGATTCGTGCATCAGTTCCTCCAGGAATTCCCTCAAAAAATCTTCCAATAATTCCTTCAGGAATTCCGCCTGAAATTTCTTCTAGGAAAAATCCACTAGAAATGTCTGCCCCCAATATTTCCTCCAGGGATTCCTCTAGGAGTTGCCCCACGGAATCCCCCAGAAAATCTTAAAGGAATTTCTGAAGAATATCTTCCTGGAATTCCTTGCGAAATTCCTCCAGGAGTTCCTTCAGAAAATTATCCAGGAAATTCTCAACGAATTTCTTCAGGAATTCCTTCAGGGATTCATCCATGAATCATTTCAAAAAATCCTTCTTAAATTCCTAAACAAATTCCTCCAGAAATTTCTCGAAAAATAACGCCAGAAATTCCCACAGGAATTCCTAAAAAAATCCCCCAAGAATTGCTCATGAAATTCCTCCAGGGATTTCTCCAGAAAATCCTCTAGGAATTTCAGCCAGAATTTCTTCAGAGAATCCTAAAAGAATGTCTCCCGGAACTCTTTCAAAAATTTCGCGAGGAATCTCTACAGGCAATCCTCCACAGATTCCTCCAGTAGTTTCTTCAGGATTTTTTCCAGGATTTTTTTCAGAAATTCTTTCAGGGATTCAATAATCAATTTATTCTGAAATTCCTCCAGATATTCCTTTAGAAATTCCTCGAGGGGTTCCTTCAGACATTTCTTTAGAAATTCCTCCAATATGCAACCAGTGATTTCTTTCAGGAATCCGTCCACGGATTCCTGCAGAAAATCCTAAAGGAATGTCTTCCAAAACTCTTTCAGGAATACCTCCAAGCAAACCTCTAAGAATTTCTTTAGGATTTTTCCCAAAAATTTCCTAAGGAATTTCTCCAGGGATTCATTACTGAATTTCTTCAGAAATTCCTCAGAAACTTCTTCCAGAAATTCCTCCAGGAATTCCTTCAGAAATTCCTCGAGGAGTTCATTCAGACATTACTCCAGGAAGCCTCATATGTTTCTCCAGAAATTCTTCAAATAAATCCCCCAGGAATTCCTCCAGTAAATACTCCTAAAATTCCTCCAGAGATCCCTCCTGACATTTTTCTAGGAAAACTTCTGAATGTCTGTCTGTCAGAATTCTCCCAATATTTCCTCCACGGATGCGTCCATAACATGCTAAAGGAATTTCTCACGGAATTCTTTCCAGGTATTCCTCAAGAAATTTCTCCAAGAATTTTTCCATGAATTCCTTCAGGGAATTCTCAAACAATTTCATCAGAAATTCCTTCATGGATTTCTTCAGAAATTCCACAAAAAATCCTCCAGAAATTCCACCAGGAATTCTTTCAGAAATTTGTCGAGGAAGAACTCCTGAAATTCCTCCAGCAGTTCCTCCAGGCATTCCTCCAGAAAATCCTCTAGGAATTTCTGCCTGAGTTCCCCAAGAATGTCTCCCGGAACCCTTCCAAGAATTCCTCGAGGAATTCCGCAAGGAAGTTGTCCAGGAAATCCTCCACGGATTCCTTCAGGAATTTCTTCAGATTTTTTTCCAGCAATTTATCCTAGAATTCCTGAAGGAATTCATTCATAAATTTCTTCAGAAATTCCTCAAAAAATTCAACCAGGTATTCGTTCAGAATTTGCCCGAGTAGATCCTTCAGACATTCCTCCAGAAATTCCTCCGAGATGCCTCCAGATATTTCTCCCAGATATTCATCCATGGACTCCACCAGAAAATCCTAAAGTAATTTCACCCGAAACTCTTCCAGGAATTCCGGGAGTTCCTCGAATGATTCCGCGAGAAATTCCACCAGGGAATCCTCCACGGAATCCCCTAGAAATTTCCCCAGGATTTTTTTCCTGAAATTTCTTCAGGAATTCCTCCAGGGATGCAATAATTAACATCTTCAGACATTCCTCCAGATATTCCTTCAGAAATTCCTCGAGAAGTTCCTTCAGACATTCCTCCATTAATTTTCCAGGAAGCCTCATATATTTCACCAGAAATTCCTCAAATAATTCCTCTGGTAAATACTCCAATAATTCCTCCAGAGATTCCTCCTGAAATTTTCGGTTAGAAGTGACTATCAGAATTCCTACAATATTTCATCTAGGGATCCTCCAAGAATTGATCCTCGCATTCCTCCAGATAATCGTAAATGAAACGGAACTCTTCCAGGAATTCCTCCTAGAATTCCTCGAAAAATTCCCCCATGGATTCCTCCAGGAAATTCTCAAGGCATTTCTTCAGGAATTCCTCCGAGGATTCATTCATGAATTTCTTCAGAAATTCCGCAAAAATTCCTCCGCAAAAATTCTTTCAGAAATTTCTTAAGGAAGAGCGCCAGAAATTCTACCAGGAACTCCTCCATGAATTCCTCTAAAAAATCCTCTGGGAATTTTCACCAGAACTACAGGTATTTCTCCTTGCATTCCTCAAATAATTCTCAAGAATTTTTTCTAGGAGTTTCTCAAGGAGTTCCTGCAGGGATTCGTTAAAAAATTTCTTCATAAATTCTTAAAAAAAATCCTGCAGAAATTCCTCCATAAATTCCTTCACAAATTTCTCGAGGAGTTATTTCAGAAATTTCTCCATGGAGCCTCATATATTTCTCCAGAATTTCCCCAAATAATTCCTCCAGTAAATACTACAGAAATTTCTTCAGAATTACCTCCAGAAATTCCTCCAGAATTACCCCCAGGAATTCCTCCAGAGATTCCTCATGAAATTTCTTCGAGAAAAAATCCTTGAGGAATGTCTGCCAGAGTTTCTTCAATATTTCCTCCCGGGATTCTTCAACGAATTGCTCTACAAATTCCTCCAGAAAATCCTAAAGGAATTTCTCCCGGAACTCTTCCAGGAATTCCTCTTGGAATTTCTCGAGCAATTCTTCCATGGATTCCTTCAGGACATTCTACAGGAAATTCTCAAGGACTTCTTCAGGGATTCATTCCTTCAACGATTTATTCATGAATTTCCTCAAAAATTCATCCAGAAATACCTCCAGGAATTACTCCAGAAAATCCTCTAGGAATTTCTGTCAGAATTCCTCCAGAGAAACTTAAAGGAATGTTTCCCAGAACCCTTCCAAGAATTCCTTCAGGGATACCTCCATGGATTCCTCCAGGAATTTCTCCAGGTTTTTTTTAGGAATTCCTTCAGAAATTCCTCCCTCCATGGATTCCACCGGAAATTTCTCAAGGCATTCATCCAGGGATTTTTTCCAGGAAATCCTTTACAGAATCCTCCACATAATCCTAAATCAATTTCTCCTAGAACTCTTCTAGGAATTCCTCCAGGGATACTTCCATGGAATCCTCATAAAATACCTCCAGGGATTACTGCCGGAATTGCTACAGAAAGTTCTCTAAGAATGTCTGCCAGCATTCCTCCAATACTGTCTCCAGCGATTCTTCCAGAAATTCCTCGACTAATTCCTCCAGAAAATCCTAAAATATTTTTTTCCGGATCTTTTCCGGGAATTTCTTTAGGAATTCCTCCAGAAATTTCTTCATGGATCCCTCCGATATTTCTTCGGGAATTCATCCATGAGTTTCTTCAGAAATTTCTCAAAAAAAAATCCTTTATTAACCTTTCAGGACGCGCGCCATCAAGCAACCGAAACTCCACCGCGCTCACGCTGTATACGACGAGCGAGGTTTTTTGGTAGTGTTGTACTTTTTACAACAGCGCGCGTCCTGAAGGGTTAATTCATCGAGGACATTCCTCCAGGTAGTTTTAAATATTTGTCCAGAAATTCCTTAAAGAAGTCATCCAGAAATTTCTCTAGTTATTCCTCTAAGAATTCATAAATGAATTCTTCCAAAAAAATCTGGAGGAATTTATCCAGAAATACCTCCCAGAATGCAAACATGGATTCTCCCAGAAATTTCTCCAGAGATTCCTGAAGAAAACCATCCAGGAATTTCTCCAGGAATTCCTCCAGGAATGTTTCGCAAAAAATACCTCAAAGAATTCTTTCGGGAATTCTTCCAGAAATTCCTCCATTCATTCCTTCAAAAATTTCTTCAGTAATTCCATCTTGAATTTCTACAGGGATTCCTCTAGGAATTTCTGCAAGGATACCTTAAGGAATTCCTGCTCGGATTTCTCCAGAAAATCCTGAAGAAATTTGTCCCGGAACTCTTCCTGGAATTCCTCGTGACATTTTTCCAGGGATTTCTACAGAATTTTTTTCAGGATTTTTTTTCTGGATTTTTTCCAGGAATCTCCTGGAACAACTATAAAAATTTCTCTAGTTTTTGCTACAGAAAATTCTCTAAAAAAATCTTCATGGATACCCCCAAGAATTCCTCTAGGTATTCCTCCAAAAGTCCATCCACGGATTTCTCCAGAAAAAAACTTCTCCCGAAACTGTTCCAGAAATTTTTCAAAGAATTCCTCCAAGAAATCTTCCAGATTTTTTTCCAGGAATTACTTCATTTTTTCAGGAATTTCTCCAGAAAAATCTTTAAGGTTTCCAATTTTATTTCTAGGAATTTTCCAAGGATTCTTCAGGAATCCCTCCTAGGATTACAGCAAGGATTTTTCCCGGATTTTTCCCGGATCTTTTCTGGGAATTTCTCTAGGAATCGCTTTTGGGATTTCTCCATGGATTCCTCCAGGAATTTTGTCGGGAATTCATCCAGGAGTCCATCCATGAGTTTCTTCAGAAATTACTCAAAAAAAAATCCTTCACAAATTCCTCGAGGAGTTCCTCTAGACATTCCTCCGGGAAGCCTTAAATATTTGTCCAGAAATTTCTTAAAGAATTTATCCAGGAATTTCCAAAAAATTCTTCAGGATTTTATCCAGAAATACCTCCCGGAATTCAAACATGGATTCCTGCAGGAATTTCCCCAGAGATTTCTCAAGAAAGTCATCCAGGAGTTTCTCCAGGAATGTTTCGCAAAAAAATCCTCAAAAAATTCTTTCGGAAATTCCTCCAGGAACTCCTCCATTATTCCTGCAAAAATTCCTTCGTTAATTCCATCTTGAATACCTTCGGGAATTTCTACAGAGATTCCTCCAGGAATTTTTGCAAGGACTCCTAAATGAATTCCTGCTCGGATTTCTCCAGAAAATCCTGAAGAAATTTCTCCCGGAACTATTCCAGGAATTCCTCGAGAAATTTATCCAGGGATTTCAACAGACATTTTTTCAGTTTTTTTTCTGGAATTTTCCAAGGAATCTCTCCAGAAATTTCTCCTGGGACAATTATAAAAATTTCTCTATTAATTGCTCCAGAAAATCATCTTAAAAATTCTTCATGGATTCCTCCAAGAATTCCTCTAGGTATTCCTACAAGAATTTATCCACGGTTTTCTCCAGATTTCGCCAGGAATTTCTCCAGGAATTCCTCCAGGGATTCATCAATGATTTTTTTTTAGATATTCCTCAAAAATCCCTCTAGGAATTCTCTTGCACGAGGAGTTTCTTTAATCATTCCTTCAGGAAGCCGCAAATATTTTTCCAGAAATTTTTCAAAGAATTCCTTCAGGAAATCCTCCAGAAATTCTTCCAGGAATTCCTACATTTTTTTAGGAATTTCTCCAGAAAAACCTCTATGGATTCTTCCAGAAGTTTCTCTAATAATTCTCCGGGGATTCATCCTTGAATTGCTTTACGGATTCATTCAGGAATTCCTCCTAGGATTACAGCAGGGATTTCTCTAGGAATTTTTCCAAAGCTTTCTTTAGGATTTTCTCTATGAATGTCTCCAGGGATTCCTCCAAGTATTCCTCCTGAAAATCCTCCAGAAATTCTTCCAATGATTCTTGAAAGCATGCCTCCAGAAATTCCTCCAAGACCTCCTGGAATTCTTCTAGAAACTCCTCCAAATGTCCCTCCAGAAATTTCCACAGGGATTCCTGCAGAAATTCCTCCGGACATTCTTCCAGAAGTTCCTCTAGGAATTCTTACAAGGAAACCTCCAGGCATTCTCCCAAGGATTCCTTCAGGAATGCCTTCAGAGAATCCTCCAGAAATTCTTCCAGGAATTTCTCCAGGGTTTCTTCCAGGAATGCCTCTAGAGTTTACTTTAGGGGTTCGTTAATGAGCCCCTGCTGGAACTCTTCATGAAATTTGTCCAGGAGTTTTTCGAAATATTTCTCCACAAATTCCTCCATGAATTCTTTCACGAATTCCTCTACGGATTCCCCCAGGAAATTCTTCAAGGATTCCTTTAGAAATGCCTCCAGGGAATTCCTTCAATAATTTTTCCAGCAATTCCTTTAGTAGTTCCTCCTAAAAATTATACAGGAATTTCTCTAGACTCCTCTTCCAGTTTTTGAGAGCTACGTTCAAGAATTTTTTCAAGCACTTCTTTGGTAATGCCTTCAGGGATTCCTTCAGAAAGTCCTTAAAGGATTCCTCCTGAAATTTCTCCAGGGATATCTCCTGGAACGCCTTCACGGATTACTACAGATATACGCCACGATTACGCATTGAAAGCTTTCAGTAATGCATAAAATTTAACGATAGTGCATTATTTCGCAATTAGACACATGTTTGATTCAAAGATGGTGCGTGATATGGTGCCTGGATGATTCTGTGAACATCATGGTGGTGCATGGAATGAATGATGTATGTATGGTGCATTAGCTATGATTCTGTTATACTCGTCATGTTTCATATTAAGGTGCACATGCAATTCGTGCAAAGGTGCAGGAAACTCAATGTGGCACAGAAATCAACATGTTCCAGGTACGTGGAATACTATTTTGTATGCGAAATGCCAAAATGGTGCATCAAATTCAAATGCAAACCACATCATAATGGTGCATAAGATACCTAGATGGTATAATGAATGCCAAAATGGTGCATGAAAAGCTTTGAAGAAGGCGTATGATGCTAGTGTGCTGCATTAGTTGTCGCCGTTATTCAAAGATTATCAACATGTAGCATGGTTAGGTGCACGAATTGCAAAAATGGTGCATAGAATACAAAATAAAAGTATTTTATGTGATGCTCACAACATGGTGCATCAGATGCCTAGATGATATAATAAACGCTGAAATGGTGCTTGGAAAGCTTTGATGGTGCATGAAATTTAACGATGTTGCATATCAGTATGATGCATTTGATATCTAGTAGATTAAAAGATCGTGCATGAGATCAGCATAATGCGTGGATACCTAGTTCATTCTGTGGACGCTTTGAAGAAGGTACATGATGTTAGTGTGCTGTATTAGTTGTCACCGTTATTCAGCGACACTCGACATTGTGTATGGCTAGGTGTACGAATTGCAAAAATGGTGCTTGGAATTCAATATGGTGCTGAAGTCACCATGGTTCACGTACATGAATTATAGTTTTGGAATACGAAATGCCAAAATGGTGCATGTTATTCGAATATGGTGCTGACATCACTGATTAGTTAAAATATGGTGGGTGAGATTAGCCTAAAAATGATTCTGAGAACATCATGGGTGTGCATGAGATACTAAGAAATAGTAAGTATCAGGGGTGCATTTGTTGCCACCATGATTCAGTGATTCTCAACATTGGGTGATTAGATCCAAAATGCAAGAATTGCAAAAATGATGCATAGAGTTTAATGTGGTGCGGAAGTCAACATGGATCAGGTACATGGAATACAATTTGGTGTACGATATGGCAAAATGGAGCTTATGAAATTCAAATGTGAATTAAATGCTTAGACGACGCGTGAGATGGTGCTTAGATATTTATGTGATCATCATGGTGGTGCATGGAATGCAAAGGAGCTATATGATGTTTGTATGGTGCATTAGTTTTACCATGATTCAGTTATACTCAACAAATTCCATATGTAGGTGCAGGAATTGAAAAAATGGTACAGGAAACTCAATACGGCACAGAAATCAACATAGACCAGGAACAATAAAATGCTATTTTGTATGCGAAATGCCAAAATGGTGCATGGGATTCACTTGTAAACCACATCATAATGGTGCATAAGATGCCTAGATGATATAGTGAATGCCAAAATGGTGGTTGGAAAGCTTTGAAGAAGGCGCATGATGCTAGATGATGCATAAGTTGTCACCGTTTTTCAAAGCTTATCAATATGGTTAGGTGCACGAATTGCAAAAATGGAGCATAGCACACAAAAAAATGTATTTTATGTGATGCTCACGGCATTACGGTGCTTTAGATGCCTAGATGATATGATAAACGCTGAAATGGTGCTTGAAGAGCTGTGATGGTGCATGAAGTTTCATGATGGTGCATATCAGTATGAGGTATTAGATACCTTATTGATAATAAGACATTTCATGCGATCATCATAATACGTGGATACCTAGATCATTCTGTGGACATCATGATGGTGTATTGAAAGCTTTGAAGAAGGTGCATAATGTTAGTGTGCTGTATTAGTCGTCACTGTTATTCAGTGATACTCGTTATTTTGTATGGCTAGGTGCACGAATGGCAAAAATGGTGCTTAGAATTCAATGTGGTGCTGAAGTCACCATGGTTCACCTACATGGAATACAGTTTTGGAATATGAAATGCCAAAATGGTGCAAGTTATTCGAATATGGTGCTGACATCACTGATTAGTTAGAAGATGGTGCGTGAGTTTAGCCTAGATGATTCTGATGATTCTGAGAACATCATGGTTGTGCATGAGATACTAAGAAATTGTATGTGTCAATGGTGCACCATGGCTCAGTGATTCTCAACATTGCGCAAGAATTGCAAAAATGGTGCATATATTTTTTTATAGAAGGGGGGGCAAGTGCCCCCCCTTGCCACCCCCTGTGCACGCTAGTGGTGAAGGGACCCACAAAATCGATGGATATTAGTTCCCATGGTATTCGAGCCGGCTTTGGTCCTCCCATGTTTGGCATCATCGTCGAGTTCGGTGCCTTGCTCGCCTTACAAATTCCGCAGTTCCTCACATAATCGGAAACGTCCTGCATCATTTTTGGCCAGTAGAAGTAGGTTTGAAGCTTTTGCCATGTTTTGTGGAATCCCAGGTGCGCGGCGGATTCAGTATCGTGGAACCTTCTTATGCACTCTATCCTTTCTTCCATCGGGACGACTTTCTTCCATTTGTGTACCGCAATACCAGTTTCGTCCTTGCTGCTGCAGTTCTTATAAAGTTCGTCGTTGATGAGGCGAAAATCAGGGAATTTGGCCTCATTTTCCTTCGCCCTTTCTACTATTTTCTCATACCAGGGATCTTTGGAGCTACCCAGCGAAAAGACCATGGTTGATACGATGCGGGATAGGGCGTCTGGAACGGTGTTGAAGGCTCCTTTTCTGTATTTTATGTCAAAGTCGAATGAATTTAAGCGTAAGAGCCATCTGCTCATGAGGGCTGTTGGGTTTTTCATAGTCTTCAGATAACTTAGCGCTGCGTGGTCACAGAAGACAGTGAACTTAGTTCCTTCTATGTACCCTCTAAATTTCTCGATTGCTCTTATTACCGCTAAGCATTCCCTCTCTGTCACGGAGTATTTTCGTTCGGACGGCGACAACTTTTGGGAGAAATAACTTATCGGATGCTCTTCACCCTCTACCTCCTGCGTCAGTACAGCACCGATGGCTACGTCACTTGCATCACATGCTATGCTGAAAGGCCTCGCATAATCCGGCATCGTGAGAACTGGAGCAGATACTAAAGCGGATTTCAGTTTTAAGAAGGCTTCTTCTGCTTTTGCGGTCCACCTATATTTCTCCTTCGTTTTCGTTAGTTCTGTTAAAGGTGCAGCTAGCCTGGAAAAGTCAGCAATGAAACGCCTATACCAATTGCAAAGGCCCAAGAACCTCTGAACCTCCTTCCTTGACGTTGGTGCTGGAAACTTGACGATACATTCGATTTTTTCTGGATCCACATTCCACCCTTGCTCGTTGAGAACATATCCCAGGTATTTCATTTCTGCTCTGCAAAATTTTGACTTCTCTGGAGAGATGGTTAGATTAGCTTGCTTCAAGCGCCGAGCCACTTCCTTAAGCAGCGCAATGTGTTCTTCAAAGGTCCGTGTACAGATGATGATGTCATCCAGATAGCAAAATACCTGTGGTTCCAAATCCACGAATAAGTGGTTCATGAGGCGTGCTAAGGCTTGGCTTGCAGTGCAGAGTCCAAATGGAACCACTTTAAACTGAAAGTGGCCCCGTTGGGGTATTGTGAACGCTGTTAGTGGTCGTGAGGACTTGTCGAGAGGCAGTTGCCAAAATGCATCCTTCAAGTCGATTGAAGAAATGTACGAACAGCCACTGAGGTTGTTGATAATAGCTGCAATTTGTGGTATGGGGTAGCCTTCGTTAATGCTGATGGAGTTTAAGTATCTGGCATCCAGACAAACTCGGTATTTGCCCGTTTTTTTCTTCACAGCTACTAGCGGGTTATTCCACGGGGAGAACATGGCTTCTTCTATAACGTCCAATTCCAGCATCCTATCCACTTCACGGTTTACCTCGTCTAATATGTACTTGGACATCGTGTAATAGCGCTGCTTTTTTGGTTCAGCATTCCCAACGTCGATCCGATGTGAGTAGAGGTCTGTTCTCCCGAGTTTTCCTTTTTCTAGATTTCGGGTATAAATTCATGAATTTAGACTTCATATTCCTAGGCTAAATACTTAAACGTAACAAAGATTACGCCCAATTATTTTTCTTGTCATTATTGACGATTGCAGCATATCAAAAATATGACACAATCGTCAAAGCGGCCAGGCCTACTGCGTTGAATTTACCGCAGAGATGATTCTTTGAAATGCCTGGACAAAAGGTTTTGCCGTGAATGGCTTCGTCGAAACAATTCTCGAATCCACAGGGGTGGAAGGATGCGTGGACATACCGTACCAAACGCTCCTGTAGTTTTTAGGTTATAATTTAGGTTCAAATATAATTGGAAATGATATTCAAAAGTTTTATATTAGAAAGATCTCACCCATTTGTGCAACGTTTGCAATCCTTTGCCGTGCTGCTGGATCTGCTGACGGTATCTTCCGAGCGGTTTCTTGAACACTATTAATGACTATTAATGACTTCCAGAACTAGCATTCAACACAACATCTGTGTAACCTCGAAACGCTTTTTCCGGATGCCCTGCTTGAAGCAAAACGAATCCGCTCCATGCAATTGGCACTTGATTTGCATTGAACGGCAATCGCGATAGCTAACTACACAATAAAACACACTAGGTATACTTTGAAGGGACACTTCGAACAAAGGAGTTCCGGAAATAAGTTGTTGAAATCCGGATGGTAGAGCTCCAGCCGAAAATCGCGAAATTATGAAAAAAAAAACAAAACATGTCACAAGGCACAAATAAACCCAATTTCTTCTTAGATTTCAATTCATCGTTAATCACTCACATAAAACAATAGTTTCGAAATCGTTTCAGATAACATTTGTATCTTTTTTAACTTCAATTACTTTTTATTCTTCCGGATTTTCACGAAAACAAGCAGAGAAAAATTCTGCTGTCACGAAAACACGTCCACTGGCGAGCAAAGCGTACTACGATCCCTTCCAATAGAAGGCGGCCAATTTTTTGGCCACAAATTGGGATTTGTGTGCTCTTCTCGATACAAATCATATAAAAAGAGAAATCTCTGTATGCAAGCCAAAGCTGTCTGGACCAACATCCTGCCTTGGGTCAAATAATTTCGGAATAAACTTTTTTTTTTGGTTTTACAGGGTTGAGCAAAAATATTTCAAACGCTACTACTAGGAAAGTTTTTGGTGACCCAAGCTTTGAAAAAAAAACTTATTGCGAAGAAACTATCTTATTAAATTTCTGACCTTATTTCCCATAGAATTTCCAGAACAATTTATAAAACATCTTTGGCGGAAATAAACAAAAAAAAAATATGCCGAAGAAAAAAAAAATGCTTGCAAAACAATTTAAACTTGCTCACTTTTTGTTACGATTTCTCCCAATTTTTTTGCAATTTACTCAATGAAATTATGGATTTCGTCACGAATTTGCCAGATTCGTCACATTCTTAAAAAAAGTAAAAGACTCTAGGAAACTCAACCATATTCTCCTAAAGGAATTTGAAGCGAAACTCTTCAATCCGCCTAAATTATAATTTCGTTTTGAATGAATCGTAAGTATGCTATGCAAAATGAGAATTCCACAAAAATCTTCTGAATTCAAACAGAAATTTCTATTTACAGCACTTAAAAAAAACAATTGCCGGCAGACACAAACACAAATATTCCTGGAAATCTACTCAAAACTCTGTGAAGAATTCTTCAAAATACGTTCATGATTATCGGCAGAATTTCAGCAGAAACTTTTTGACTCTCCTTTCTTTTGATTTTTTCAGATCTTCCAGGTTTCTTGGCATTCCAATAAAATATTGTAAAATTGTACAAGAAATGAAAAAAAAAATATTTACATATTTCAAAAACAGTTCTTGACGTTTTTTATTTTTCTGTTTCTATGTTTTGTATAAAGGAGCGGAACCATTGTCACGAGGTCACATATGCTCCTGGGCTTCGCGGATGATATCGACATCATCGGGATCGACCGTCCGGGCCGTGGAAGAGGCGTTCATACCTTTTGAAAGGGAGACTGCGAGGATTGGACTAACGATCAACAACTACATGATTGCTGGTGGTCAACGTCGGTCTGGCCGTGGTAGTGGTGACGAAGTGGTGCTAGGTGGTGAAAAGTTTGATGTTGTGGACGAATTTGTTTATCTTGGTACTCTCGTAACGTGCGATAATGATGTTCCCCGCGAGGTGGAAAGACGGATTGCAGCTACGAATCGGGCCTTTTTCGGTCTGCGAAACCAGCTGAAGTCCCGTAGGCTGCAAACGAAGACAAAACTCGCGTTGTAGAAGGCTCTGATTCTGCCGGTCGCTTTATACGGCCATGAATCGTGGACGTTGAAAGAAGCTGATCGGAGATCCATTACTCGGCGGTAAACCGGAGGACGGCATCGGGGCGGCGTCGCATGAATCACGAATTGTACCAAGTATTTATGTAAAGAGATGGATACAGTGAAGCGAACAAAACACGGCAGGCTGCGGTGGGCTGGTCACGTAGCTCATATGCCGGAGGAACGACAAGCTGAAATCATATTCAGCAGAGAACCAGGAAGGGGCCGTCGACTTCGTGGTAGGCCGCGCACACGTGGGCTTTTTACAGTTGAAGAGGACCTAAGGACTCTAAGCGTTCAGGGCGACTGGAAGCGATTGGCCCAGGACCGAAACCAGTAGTGGAGGCGAATGCTTCATTCGGCGTAGCCTAACCGCTACGAGTAGTAGCCCATCAAGTATCAAGTAATATAGAAGACACAAGTAAGAGGGACGGGAGGTGGATTGCACCCAGGACCATCTCCATACGAATCAAAAAGCCACAAGACCGCCAAATCCGTTCTTTTTTTTTTAATCAGCTGACAACAGTCGTAAGAAAGGTTGACGTTTTCAATGGTATTTATACTTCGAATACGACCTCCGTATCTTCGACCACTCCAAGCTATGAAACCTAGCCATAATGACCGACAACCTCCCACAGAAAGTGAGTTGAGAAATTTGACACTTAACAAACCCGCCCTTTGTCGCCTGCCTGCCTGCCTGCCTTATCCTGTCCCCATATCGTTTGCAATTCTTACCCCAGCAGAACCCGTAAAACGTACACGATCATAAATTGTTCCCACTTGAACGCAAACCCAAACAATGAACTAATTTGTCTGAAATGGGGTTTTCTTCTAGTTTTATAGCACCATCATTATTGCGCTGCCCCTTCTGTCGTCCAATCCAATCGTCGCCGTTTCGTTGCCTCCTTCACATTTGCGGTTGTCCTCATCATCGTCGTCGCCAGCGCGCCGTAATCTTTGCTGCTTTGCTGTCGTTTTGTTGTGATTGCTCTTCGGAGTTTTTTAACGACCAAGAACAAAATTGCATTACTCACAGGCTTAACGGGGCAGCCAACCACCAACCAAGCAAGCGCCCAAAGCAAACAAATCCGAGAAAGAATTCCGTGTTCTCAGCACTCTGTGGCTTGGTTACTTGGTCTTGGTACTGTACACCGCTGCTGTAGCTGCTGGCGACATTCTGATTCGTCACGGTCATATTCAGTCACAATAAACCCGTCCGGTCCGGACCGACCGGGGATTGTGTCGAGTTGAGCACGCTCAAGAACGGCGACGACGACGACGACGTTCCTCGCCTCCATTCCACCACAAGCCATATAATAACGGAATAAATCAATGAAACGTTTTGTACGTTCGGAACGGAATCGGAGACGGGGATCCTGAGGTCCATGCCCAAGCCAGAGCAGTTGTTGGAAGGCATCTCAGTCCCTACAACGTTTGGAGACTGCGCGAGTTAAGCCGCTTCTCTTGACGAGTCGCGCAAGTTGCATGATCTCGTAACGAATGGGATTACGACGGCTCCGTGTGACAGCAATTTATTGAGCGAGCTTTGTCGTTTCAACTCTGGACCCTTGAATGCTTGAATGCTCGAACATTGTTGATGTTCGAGGGCTCTGTTTGTGGGGGCTTTGTGGTGTAAATGAGACGATGTTGTTTTGGCGTTATTGAGAGTGTAAGGTTTTCATACAACTCTCAGCAACATCCTCCTTGGCAAATCCTTTTCCAATTGCAAATGAAGATATGTCCAGTCCATGTGTCTATCTGTGCTTCTTCTTCTTCTTCTTTATGGCTCGACGTTCGCATTGGAATTTGGCCTGCCTCTCTTCAACTTAGTTTTCTAAGAGCACTTCCACAGTTATTAATTGAAGGCCTGCCATTGCATGAATTTGTACATTGTGTGGCAAGTACAATGGTACACTATGCCCAGGGAGTCGAGAAAATTTTCCCGACTGGAACGGGAATCGAACCTGCCGTCTCCGGATTCGTGATCCAAAGCCTTAACCACTAGGCTAACTGGAGACCCTATCTATCTGTGCTTGTGTCATATTAATATTACAGATGCGAATTAGATGAATCCAAGATGTTAAGAAAATCGATCTCTATGATGACATGGGTTGGTGAGCTCGTTCTATGCCATACACTATTATTTGTTTAGAAACCAGCGAGATGACAGTTCGCTAATTTATAATTTAAACATCAATTATTCTTACCTTCTTTTCTTGATCACCTGATCACCTTCTTATATCTGATATTTTGATCATATATGAATATGAAAGCATAGTTTACAGCTCTAATAGGAGATAATTGAACCAACTATAGGAGCAGAAATTCATACATCCAATCATATTGATCCATTAGGCGATATTCAAAAGTTCACATAAGCACACGGCTCCTACCGACTAAAGTCAGCTAAAAATTAATGAAGCCTTTTCTAGCCAAATTGCAATCAAGACCGTGGACTCAATTTCCCCCAAACACCCGACCACCAGTAAAAACTCGTTACCAACTTTCCATTTTCATTAACTCACCTTACCGAAATGCCCAAGCGATGCACTTCTCTCCTAACCTGCGACAGATAGGCCCATCATCATCATCATCGTGGTAGGACCCATTCGCGCGACGAACCCCTTACTTACGTAAAAAAAAAACAGCCAAATTAGCACGTTACGACCAAAAACCATTTTCTCGATCGCACTAATCCCACCGCCGCCGCCACTCGTTCGTTCGTTTGTGCGCCTCTAATCAATGTATTATTGCCCGGTAATTGCATACGAACGAGCGAACGACTCGTGGAGCTTAAATGCTCCAGCTGGGTGTACCACCGCACATGACCCAACCAACTGGCAACAACTCACTTACTCGCACTCGGTAGAAATAGGTATAGATAACGCAGCCTCACCATAGCGTCATCGCCGGTCCGTACCTACTACTGGTCTCGGGGGGCTATAGAGGCCCCGAGTTAGTCATGGTCGTTCCTAATGTTGGAAAGTTGGGTTAGGAGATGCCCACCAAAGACGAGGATGAAGGCGCAGGTACCGTAGAATGATGAGATTTCGGGAAGCGGTCAGATTGCCCTAAACAAATCACTCAGGGGTGAGGGAAATGAAGATTTCAGCAGAATAATCATTTTTGTTATGTTTACCATCGGGTACGTGGAACGGAAGCGACGGAACCAATGGTTCGACGAAGAGTGCAGAACGGTTTTGGAGGAGAAGAACGCAGCGAGGGCGGTAATGCTGCAGCAAGGGACTCGACAGAACGTGGAACGTTATAAACAGAAGCGGAACCAGCAGACCCGCCTCTTTCGGGAGAAAAAGCGCCGCCTGGAAGAAGCGGAGTGTGAAGAAATGACTGTGCCGTTCCCAAGAAACACGGAAGTTCTATCAGAAGCTCAACGCATCCCGCAACGGCTTCGTGCCGCGAGCCGAAATATGCAGGGATAAGGACGGATGCCTCTTGACGGACGGACGTGAGGTGATTGAAAGGTGAAAGCAGCACTTCGATCAGTACCTGAATGGCGTGGAGAACGTAGGGACGGGAGACCACGGCAACGGAGGAAACGACGACGCCAGTGCAGCGGAGGACGGAAATGAACCAACTCCCACGCTGAGGGAAGTTAACGATGCCATTCACCAGCTCAACAAAGCAGCTGGTTAGGATGGTATCGCAGCTGATCTCATCAGGATGGGCCCAGAAAAGTTGACCACCTGTCTGCATCGGCTGATAGTCAGGATCTGGGAAACCTAACAGCTACAGGAGGAGTGGAAGGAAGGCGTAATCTGCCCCATTCACAAGAAAGGCGACCATTTAGAATGTGAGAACTTCAGAGCGATCACTATTTTGAATGCTGCCTACAAAGTGCTATCCCAAATTATCTTCCGTCGTCTGTCACCTAAAACGAATGAGTTCGTGGGAAGTTATCAAGCTGGCTTCATCGACGGCCGGTCGACAACGGACCAGATCTTTACCGTACGGCAAATCCTCCAGAAATGCCGTGAATACCAGGTCCCAACGCATCACCTGTTCATCGACTTCAAAGCGGCATACGACAGTATCGACCGCGCAGAGCTATGGAGAATCATGGACGAAAACGGCTTTCCTGGGAAGCTGACTAGACTGATTAAAGCAACGATGGACGGTGTGCAAAACTGCGTAAGGGTTTCGAGTGAACTATCTAGTTCATTCGAATCTAGCCGGGGACTGCGACAAGGTGATGGACTCTCATGCCTACTCTTCAACATCGCTCTGGAAGGTGTGATGCGACGAGCCGGGCTCAACAGCCGGGGAACGATTTTCACAAAATCCGGTCAATTTGTGTGCTTTGCGGACGACATGGACATTATCGCTAGAACATTTGGAACGGTGGCAGAGCTGTACACCCGCCTGAAACGCAAAGCAGCAAAGGTCGGACTGGTGGTGAATGCCTCAAAAACAAAGTACATGCTGGTAGGCGGAACCGAACACGACCGGATCCGTCTGGGTAGTAATGTTACGATAAACGGGGATACTTTCGAGGTGGTAGAGGAATTCGTCTACCTCGGATCCTTACTGACGGCTGACAACAACGTAAGCCGTGAAATTCGGAGGTGCATCATCAGCGAAAGTCGTGCCTACTATGGGCTCCAGAAGAAACTGCGGTCGACAAAGATTCACCCACGCACCAAATGCACCATGTACAAAACGCTAATAAGACCGGTGGTCCTCTACGGACACGAGACTTGGACCATGCTCGAGGAGGACCTACAAGCACTCGGAGTTTTCGAGCGACGCGTGCTAAGAACGATCTTCGGCGGTCTGCAGGAGAACGGTGTGTGGCGGAGAAGGATGAACCATGAGCTCGCTGCACTTCACGGCGAACCCAGCATCCAGAAGATGACCAAAGCCGGAAGGATACGGTGGGCAGGGCATGTTGCAAGAATGCCGGACAACAACCCTGCAAAGCTGGTGTTTGCAACTGATCCGGTTGGCACAAGATGGCGTGGAGCGCAGAGAGCACGATGGGCGGACCAGGTGGAGCGTGACCTGGCGAGCATTGGGTGCGACCGAGGATGGAGAGCGGCATCCACAAACCGAGTATTGTGGCGTACTATTGTTGATTATGTCTTGTCTTAATGATGTTGAACAAATAAATGTATATATGTATGTATGTTTACCTGATGGGCAATACAAAATCGTGGGTTCAAATCCCACCGGAAGCAACTGACATTGATTTCTACAAAATTTTCAATCAATTTTTCAGAATACGTTCAACTCCACCGTCGAAGTTTTAAAGTCGTTTTTTATTATAGTGAACAACTGGGATCTGGGACCATTTGGGCAGGGGGACCTATTTTGGGAACTTGCTGCTATAGCTCAATCAATTTTTAACCGATTGACTTGATTTATGAGACACGATCAGATACGTACAGTATCTAGCCATGTTCAAGAATTCAAGGCAATCGGCTTTAAATTGACTGACTTATTGCAGCAAGTGCCCAAAATAGATCCCCCTGCCCAAATGGTCCTAGATCTTACTTTAAAATTTTCAAGATTCACTCCGTAGCTACCACGAATTATGACATTACTATCTTCTAGAGACTTTACCTAGAAATTCGTCTCAGCTGTCCAAAGTGGTGGCGGAAAATTCTCCAGAACCAATTGTTAATAAAAAAATCTGAAGAAGACGTTTTCACGAGTTTTGTTAGGAATTATTCAAAAAAAAAAAACACCGCAACATGGTGCTGATTCATCAGAAAAGCATCAGAATATTGTCACAACTTCCTACCTAAATTGTTATAACAACGGTGAACGATTGGAAATATTTGTTTTGGAGAAAACGGCCATATTTTCAAGTTTTAGCCAAAAAATAGGACCCCGTGCCCTAATGGTCCCACGCTTTGTTGTTGAACTCTTGAATGGAAATGGAATTTCCAAAACGATGTTGTCACAGGAGAGCATAGACTGTTATTATTATTAAAAAACTTTTTATTATTGGTAAATTCCGCCAGAATTCATCCCCGAACAAAATTAGTGACTGCTTTAAATAATTTGTGGCTAAAAATTTGTAAAACTGTGGCAGGAAATTCTTAAAAACTTTTAAGAAATTTAAGAAAACTTTGTTGCTCTGAGCTGTTGTTTCTGGTAAGAATAGTTAATATAAGTTTTTTTAATGCTCGGGCTGAGAATCTCTATGATAAGAAATAATAAAAGTAATGTTACTCTTTTTAGAGTTTTCCTGACAAACCAAAGTTATTTATTTTTAGAAAAATATGGAGCAAAATCTTGAAAAAATTCTGACAAAATGTTATTAGAATTGTTTAAACATTGTCCTTTTATAGTTTGCTGGATTTTAAGCCAAGGGCTGAAAGACTCTCTAATAAAGACAAATCAATCAATCAATTTGCTGGATTTTTTTTTATATAAATTTGAGTGAAATTTCTAAAAAAAAACTCTAATTGATCCACCTAGTGGTGATGGCGCCTTTATCGTGCCTTCGAAAACCAATTTCAACAAAACTCAAGTAACATGTTGATGAATATAGCACTTTTATAGGTTTAACAAAAAATCATTTCATGGAACCATTAATTTTATCGTTTATCTGTTTTTTGATGTTTAAGAGTTAAAAAGCCGCAAATTTGAATTTTGAGCTGCCGTTTTGGATTTAAGTTCGCCAACATTCTGGTCGCCGTTTATGGACTTCAGACTTTTCCTCATACTAGGAATCCCCAATTGCATGGTTTTAGAGCCCAAAACTCCAATAAACAGCCGCCATCTTCGATATTGGACCACCATCTTGATTATTCAGTTTGCTTTTTTTGGACACAGGAAATCCTCCCTGTACCAAATATGCTCATATTGAATAATTTATTAGCCAAAAACACCATTGAAAAGCCGTCATCTTTGATTCAAAACCGCCATCTTGTATATTCTTGTCGCCAGTTTTGGAATCTAGACTTTTTCGCCATACCAAAAATAATCATATTGCATTGTTTTAAAGCCTAAAGCTCCATTAAACAGTCGTCATCTTGAAGTTTGATATTTTGGTCGTCATTTTTGGACTCCAGACATCTTTCCCATATCAAATATACCATGATGCATAGTTCTAGAGCCTACAACTCCATTAAATAATCTCCATCTTAAATTTGAAGTAGCCATCTCTGATTTTAGACCGCCATCTTGGATATTTTGGTTGCCATTTTTGGACTCCGGACATCTTCCCAATACAAAATATACCCATATTGCACGGTTGTAGGGCCTAAAACTTCATTAAACAGCCACCATCTTGAATTTGGAGCCGCCATCTTGTATTTTAGGGCGCCATCTTGGATATTCTGGTCGCCATTTTTGGACTACGGACATCTTCCACATACCAAATACACCCATATTGCATGGTTTTGGAGCCCAAAACTCGATTAAACAGTCGCCATCTTGAATTTGGAGCCGCCATCTGGGATTTTAGGCCGCCATCTTGTATATACTGGTCACCATTTTTGGACTCCGGACATCTTCCGTATACCAAATATACCCATATTTCATTGGTTTAGAGCCTAAAACGCCATTAAACAGCCGCCATCTTGAATATGAAGCCGCCGTATTGGATTTTAGTCCGCCATCTTGGAAATTCTGGTCGCCATTTTAGGAGTGCAGACTTCTTCCCCTTTTCTAATGAGTGTAATCAGTTTTGTACCTTTTGATTCCGCCTCAATTGGGTATTCTGCATAGGAGGTTCGAGGGTTGTTGATATCCGCACAAAATTCGTCAACCATGTTAAAGGTTACAAAAATCACCGAAGTTTGATGTGTCGTATGATGGGGCTTGGTTCAGTTTTATATACGGCCAGTTCTACCGGTGCTGGTCCGGATCACTGTAATGGCCATAACTCCGGAACGCCTTGACCGATCCGAACCATTTTTAATAGCAAATAATGCGGTAATTCCGGTTCGATTCGAGCTATAATCCGAAAAATCGGCCAATGGAAAGTGCCTTAAAAGTGAGTGAACTTATTTTGCGCACATACATACATACATACACACATACAGACATCATCTCAAATCATCGAACTCAGTCGATTGGTATATGTAACTTGATCCGCTGAGCCTTTTTTCGAAAAATCGTTTTTTGAGTGAACATATAGCCTTTCCAATGCACTTAGTGTACGATAAAGGCAAAAAAAACGAAACATATATTTAAGGAAGTTCTGCAACAGCTCTAAACATGTTTTCCGATGCTTGATAAATTTTCTCTAAAGTTGCAAATGCTGAGAAAACGAGTATCGACTTATTTTTTATTACTTAGTGAGTATTTGTTTGCAATTTATTTCTATGTAGGAACTTCGTCCACAGAGCTTCCAAATAACTACAATTGGGGTATTTAGAAAGGTTCTGAGTAATCCTATTGTAGAATTTTGGAAATTTGTGAAGGTAAATCTGTTTATCTTTGCAAGTCTGAGCTTATAAAGTTAAGTTCTGAAACAGTTGGTTCAAGCACCCAGTCTAGCGAATTGAGTTCAAGTTTCACCAGAGGTTCATGGATTTCTTTGCAGCTTTATTGTTTAACTTTTTAAATTGTCAAGAGATTTGTGCTCTACGTTTGCGACGAAAAAGATTTTGTTCAGGAAAACTATTACAGATTTTTGTTTTTACAAAAAAAAATCTGGATATAGAGGAATTTATGGTTCTCAGATATGACCTTCAAACTTTTCATACCAGATTAAATACGACGAAGAGAACGACGAACGAAGAGAAATAAAAATTGCTAAAAATGAGCATGAGCATGAGCATGAGCATGATTGACCGCCCGCGGTTGCTCCTCTGTTATTGCAAGGACAACTGCATTTACACAAAGAACCAACAGATGATGCTTGGGATTGACTTTCTCTTCATTGTGTAAATGCTGCAATCCCAATACTTTTCAATAAGCAATACCAGCGCCGGCCGCGTCCGAATGCAGGTCAATTGAGGATAGGGAAGGAAATGATGACGTGATTCTCGCTTAGGCCAATAACCGAGGAATTCTCTGCGTTACTACGAGAAATCACTAGGAGTTTGGACAGGGGAAATGGAGATGTGTTGAGGATTTTGACGTTGTAAACAAATGTAATGTTTTGATTCGCGATTAATAATGCGCTCGCGAAGAAATACCCTTCTAAACCTTGGACGACGAACGCGATCTATTGTGCCTCAAAACTCACCCTACGTAAGTTATTCATTCGCAACTAAGGAGAACACAATGCTAAACACCGACGCATCTGTAGTTTGCGTTTCCGCGCGAGACAATGCTGAACGCGATCGATTGACAAGTATTAACAAAATAACACGGGATAAATAAATCAGAAAGATCTTACCGCATGGTTCGCCGTCTATCTTTTACCGACCCTCTCTTTTATCCAGAAATTCATGCAACGTTTATTTGAGTCAAAACATTTATTCATTTGGGCTAAAATATTACAAATGTCGACACCGAAGATGACGAACCATTCATATTTTTGTGTACATGCAAAAAATGAAAGAAAAATATTTATTACCAACTAAATGTGCATTTGGAACTAGCGCCGACACATGACGTGACGAACTTTTCAATATTTGTTAGATAAATACACAAAACCCAGTGCAGAATTTTATACATCCTATAGCATTAATTATTGTGATAAAATGGAACGAGCTCACCAATAAGCATACTTCGAAGTGTCCAGTGCGTATGTGCTGCAGCATCTTCCACAAACTGGCCTCGAAATCACACTGAACCGCTACAACAACACACGGGTACGACGATGTGCACATTCAAATTGTCGACGACGACGCGGCCGATCCGAATGAAAAAAGCGGCACTTCCACTTTGCCTCCAAAAAACACTTAACCGCCCCGTACGAAGACGAGCACGCTCGCAGGACGACGACGCGATGCAACGACGAACCAAGACAGACTGAAATGTCATCCGCTGCTGGCATCACACTACGGACTCGCACGAAAACTAGTTTTTTTATCTCTAAAAGCACACACAGGACGACGACGCGATGCAACTACGAACCAAGACAAACTGAAATGTCATCCGCTGCTGGCATCACGCGACCGACTCGCACGAAAACTAGTTTTTTTTTCCTCTAAAAGCACGCACACAGGACGACGACGCGATGCAACGACGAACCAAAACAGACTGAAATGTCATCCGCTGCTGGCATCACACTGAAATAAAAATTGCTAAAAATACCCAAAAACACCTTGTTGTTTGAAATTATACAAACATTAAAAAAAAAAATATGAAAAGAAATTTATTGATTGAGTTCACGGGAAATTCTAGTAAAATTTCAGCCAAAATTCCCATCACGAAGTTCTGCATTGTAAATTCCTTCAGAAACAATCCCCCAAGATTTTCATCCAAAAAATCGTACAAAAATTATTTCATGGAGTTCCATTTCTCTAGTAGTTTAATCGAAAAGTGATTTAGAATTTGAAATAAACCACGTAAATTTCTCCAGAATTGCATTCAAGAATAACCTGCTAAAAACTGTTCAAACTACACGGATTCACAGGAAAATATATAAGAATCGCTCCCGAGAAATCATGCAGAAATCGGTGTAATAATCTCATGAAACTTCACCGAAGGTCCACCTATTTTTTTTGTGAGCCTTTTCACATATTCCTTGACGTGACTTTCCTGAGATATTCTGATCAATTCTTCCAAATTCTCACACAGGAATGAGAAATGTCAAGGAATTCGTGAACAAAATTTCATGATTTTTTTTTATTTTTTTTTTATTATTTTTATTCAGGGATTTTAATCCCAGAGCGCATTTTTTTTTTGTCTAAAACCTTGCAACTGATGATGTTGAAGTAAAGTCTAGGATAGGCTGAAAAACTTTGCCGAAGACCGCGAAGTGATCCGACATTTGTGAAACAAGTTGAACGCTTGGTAAATTAGACCAAAAATTTAGTGTTATTCCTTTTCAAGTTAAATGTTAAGCACCATCAGAAGATATGAAGGCTATAACTTTGGTCACAAGGGTCGGATCGCTTTGCGATCTTCGTCAAAGTTTTTGGGCACGTCCAAGGCTATATTTCAACACCATCGATTACATGATTTAAGAAAAATGTAAATCTGCTATGAGAAAAATTGCGAAAAAGAAAAAAATTCTCCAAAGAGATGAACCAATTAAACCAATGAACTAATTTTTTAGTAATGTTTTTCTGAAATTCTTTTGGTCAAATCGAGAGAAATGCTGCCCATTCTACCATTTCTACCAGTATAAACTCTTAAAATTTTTACATCTTTTAACAATGGTTGGATTTTTTTTTACACCATTCTTTCAAAACAATCGTTACCAGTGCACAGTGAATTAAAAAAAAATTGAAAAAAAAACTTATAACACGTATACATGCAAAGCCACCCTTGTGCAAAAACTCCAAAAACAATAGACGGTGGACACTACGATGCTTGAAAAAAACCCTGTAAAAAAAAGCTGTTTAAAAATTCTAGAAGGAAATTTATTAAAATTTATCTAGACCACTGCTCAAAAGCTCACATTCGATTAGCTGCAGATGGTACACCAGAACTTTGAGGTAGGTCGGGAGTGCACAAATCACGTTTTTTTTAGATAAATGGTATTACCTAAATAGATTTCAAAGTATCAGAATAAGTCGGTTCAGGCGGTACGTTCTCCATCGGATGGGAGTCTTGTGCTTTCCAGGAATTTCAGGCGGTTTCAGTGATCTTCTAGGAGGTGGGTTAGGATGAGTTTTGGAGCGATTTCAAAGTGTTTCGAGTGATTTCAGAGGCTTTCAAGGGGCTCAGAGACTATCAGCAGTGTTTCAAAAGGGTTTCTAGTAGGTTTCAAGAGGATTTTCATAAGGGAGTTAGTGGCGTTGACGAGAACTTTGAAGAATTGCAAAAGGGTTTCAATGCGTTTCAGTGATTTTCAAGGGGCTTCAGTAGAGCTAGAGTCTGTGGGGTCTCGATCGGTCGTTTGCGTTTCAAGTTATTCCAAAGCGTTCCAAGAGATTTTAGAGGCTTTAGGGTATGGCATTTTTAGGCATTTCAGTGGATTTCAGGAGACTTCATTTCGCACCAGTGGATTTGATTAGAGTTTAATGAGATCTTAGGGGGGTTTCAATGCATTTTGGGGCGTTTCAGTGGATTTGAGGGGATTTCAGGAAAATTCAAAAGGTTTCAGAGAGTTTCAAGGAGCTGCAAGGGGCGTCGACAAAGTTTAAGGAAATTTTCGAGGATATCAGGGTGTTTTCTGAGGCGTTTTGATAGGTTTCAGAGGGAACTCTGTGGGTTTCAGATGGGTTTCAAAAAGTTCCATGGCGTATTATGGAGTTTCTGGAGGTTTCTGGCGACTTTTGGGGAGAAATTAAAAAAAAAAAACTAAAAGTATGAGCCTATGTGAGTACGAACCTTAGACGCCTTCGTGATAAAGTGGGAGATAACTTGTTTCAATTTTAGAATAGATTATCTATACTCAAGGGAGTTCTTGAAGACCCCAAACAAACAGTCGTTGAGATCACTGCTGGAGAATTTCCAAGAATTTAAATCAGAATGAAAAACGTATCGACGAGTGAAGAATGGCAAAACTCTCGTCGGGAAACATGATAACATTTTGAGCAAACTTCGAATTTCATCTTTTAGAAATTTTAAAGAAGTGCACCACGAAGCAGTTTATTCCCAAAAAGTGCACCGCGGTGAAAATGGTCTGAAAGTCCCTAGCGGCTTTCCGATGGTGAGCTCATTATTTATGGTTCTTGATTTATCCGCTAGGTGACACCAACTGCGTTGTAAGTGTTTTTACCCTTTGTGCCTCATGAATAAATGCACGCAGAAGAATATCTTCTTAAGCATTGTAATGTTCAGTAAAGTGAAGATTTGTGCTGAAAACATGTCTGAAGACGGTAGTCATACTAAAAAATGCACCATTCAATATATAATCTTATAACATAATTTTAGGCCAAAAGCTTGATAGTGGCATATAACAAAATTTTGAAGTAAACCAGCAAAACCCCAAAATTGGTTTGCAAACATATATAAGTACTGTCAGAAATTGAGGACGAAATTGAGTATACTTCATGTGTATTGCACTATGTTATGATACACAAGTAGTACCAGCCCAGACAACTATGACTCGCATAAGGATACACGCACTACAAAGTACTTTTTGAAATTACTATCGCATACATGTACGGCGAAACGACAATTTGCATCGTATATGATGTTATTGCGGTGTGTCTGCTGAAGTCTTTTGAAAATAAAAGTCATCTCATATAATGTATGACTACAACGCAGAAATAGAATGTCCTTTTATGTTATGTTGAGGTGGACATACCTTACTCAAAAAAGCGTGCGAGCGAACTCATAAAGTGCGATGATTATACGACTTCATGTGGTACTTTATCTCATTGCACAATGGGAAAAAATAGGTATAAAACGCGAATAAATTCAATAGCTCTGCTCGGAGTGGATGGAATTAAATGAATTTTTGACACAAACTGCATAAATCTCTACAGTTTCAGATAAGGAGGGTGTCATTCGCCGCACGATGCTGGAAATCAGTGTATCGGGCCCATTTTACCCCACTCTCTCTCTTTTTCACCTTTTTCGAAAAATCCTGGTGTGTAAAATAAATGATTTATTTAATTCGTGCTTGTGTAAAAACTTCCGCAGTATCTAATGGAGCTGGTTTGACTCACCGCACGGCCTCAAAAATGGAAATATCCTCAAATAACCCCGATGTCCCCTACTTCTTTAAAATTGCACGTGCATCTCCGCCCGGAGTGGAACGCAATTGATAAGAGCAGGACCAACCTTATGTCAAATTGCCAATACTATGGAAGTTTTACACAAATACGAGTTAAATAAGTAATTTATTTTGCACGCCAGTCGGGAATAGCTGAGGATTTCCTCAAAAAGGAGTGTAAGAGAGAGAGCGGGGTAAAACGAGCCCAGTACACTGATTTCCAGCTTCGTGCGGTGAATGACACCCTCGTTATCTGAATCTGTAGAGATTTTTGCAGTTTGTGTCAAAAATTTATTCAAATCCATCCACACCGAGCAGAGATATTGAATTTATTCGCGTTTCATGCCTTTTTTTTCCACTGTGCATTGTGACAGTTTAACTCGCATAAGTGTATGAATGAAATCGCATCAATGTAAAGACAAACTCTTTAAAGTGTGCATACGAACTCTTATAAGCGTGAATCGTTTATGATGACGTAATGCGATTTCATTTGTGCCAACAAAACAAGAAATGAAGTTTGACTGCGAGATAAGTGCCAAATAGCTACGAGAAAGTGAACAGCTATCATTATTGTGGCTTTTTTTGTCAACCTTTTGCTTTCTTCTTCTTCTTCTTCTTCTTTATGGCTCGACGACCTCACTGGGATTTGGCCTGCCTCGCTTTTAGTGTTCTTTGAGCACTTCCACAGTTATTAATTAAAGGGCTTTCTTTGCTTGCCATTTGCATGAATTTGTATATTGTGAGGCAAGTACAACTATACACTATGTCCAGGGAGTCGAGAAAATTTTCCCGGCCGGAACGGGAATCGAACCCGCCGTCGCCGGATTGGCGATCCATAGCCCTAACCACTAGGCTAACTGAAGGTTAACACTATATCTTGGAATTTCACAACTATTTTTTTTTTATAAATTTGCCTCTCACTTCAGCAAGAGTTCCTACGTTAATACCAGACCTTGGAATAACTTCAAGAAATCCACTAGAATTTTTTTAGAAAAATTCACGGGAAATTCCAGTAATTCTAATTTTAATCATAAAGCTCTGGAGTACATGTCTCTTAAAAAATAAAAAATGAACTCAGAAATAAAGTGATTTTAAATATCTCAAGAAACATCTCCAAGAAGTGATCAAGGACTCCAGTATCCCACGTAAAACTTCTCAAGAATTCCATTACAAAACGCTACACGGATTTGTAGTATCTAGAGTAAGCAAATCAAATTAAATCCAATATAACGCACATCTGAGTGCATTATTTTTAGCATAAAAGATGAATACTTTGAGGTTTTTCGGTGCTTGACAGCTAGAGCAAGGATTTTGCAGTTTTGTGAACGTTGTTCTGCCGAACGGATTAAAATAGTGTTTCGGTTGATGGAAAATCAGCCGTTTCAATGCATTTAAATGAATTTCAGGGATGTTTAAAGGATTTCAGGAAACTTTCGAGAGCTTCAATAGAGTCTATTAAGGGAAGTATATGGGGATCTCATGGGAGGTTTTCTGAGGAGTTTGTAAGCGTATCGAAACATTATGGTGAACTTAAAGGGATTTTTGGGAATTTCTGAAGGTTTTAGGGGGTTCAGGGAGCTTCAGGAGTCTTCTAAAGGGTTTCAATGTGGATCAGTGTCTTTCAGAAAGTTGGCGAGGACTTTTAGCGAGAAATATATAAGTATGATCCTATGTGAGTACATACCTTATTCGTTATGCACCAAGAGATAACTAGTTAAAATTGCAGATTCGATGATCCATACTCAAGTACTCAAGGGAGTTTCCAAAGACCCAAGGGAGTTTGTGGATACATTAGCAAATTTTAAGAAAGTTCTTAGAGAAATTTAAAAGAAAATATTTAAACGGATGGTCTTGAGTGTTTCTGGCAATTTTGCGATTTTTTGTGAATGTTATGATGAAGTTCTCGTCAAAAAAAAAATGAGAAGGGGTTTTAAGAGATTGGAAGGGGTTCTGAACAGATTTCTATAAACATTACTGTGGATAGTTCTTTTGAAACTCGTAGATAAATTTCAGAAATGAATACTTGTCCACTTTTTAATAGATTATTAGGTGCTATCCGTAGAATTACTGCTGCAATAATCTAGGTTTTATCTAAAACTTCTGGAGAAAACTCTGCCAAAAATGAAAAAAAAAATCTTTTTTTTTTGTATTTTTTTTAATTAATGCCTCTTAAAGAATTTGTTTAAAAATTCCACGAATACTTATTGAAAGATTCTTTTTTGATATATAATTGCAAAGCAGAGTTGAACAAAAAACAGAAAACGTGCGGGTTAATTAAATAAAACAGCAGAATTCCTTCAGAAAATTATGACAGAATTGCATAGCTGTTTTCCCGGCGTATCTATTTAAACATTTTGAAGAATTACAGAAAATAATAATGCTTATTTTGAACATCTAATGATCAAAGTCTCAGAAGAAATTCTGAAGGAATTCTTAACTTCTTTGACTTTTTTGAAATGTTGTTGATGATTTCAGGCATCAATTCTGATTCATTGTCGGTAGCGACTGAGGAATCTGAAAATCTGGAAACGTAGGGTAAAAGGGTATAATGCGCCCCACAGGGGCAAAACGCCCCTCTTCATTTTCCAGCGATTCAAGCGCTTCTCGCATGCGTGATCGATTAGAAATCTCAAATATTGAAGAATTATTGCTATCCATTGGTGGATTGGTACAGAAAAGCAATAAAAATAACAAAAAGTCTGAAATCGAGGCTTTTGGCGTAATATTTTACCTCTTATGAGCTGTCTTCATTGTAAACGAAGCTAGTTCTGTTCGCTTGGGTTACTTTGAAACTTTTATGCAGTTAAACATTTGTTAAAAGACCTTCCTAGGATAAGCATGTGGTGGAATTATCCCCTGGGACAGTTTTACTACGGGGCTGGACGTTTTTCTTTTGATGGGGCGTATTGGCCCGTTTGTTTTGAAAAGGCAAATTTTGGAACGTTTTCGAAAAACGTTCCAAAGCTTCCATAGCCACCTCTCGTAAGACAAAGTTCGCATGCAACACTTCACTAACTTTAGTAACAACGATTTGCAGTGAACAATAGATGGAATAAGGCGCCAGTTTCAGATATATTGCCATTCCTGCTTAGGGGGGGCATATTATACCTGTTTACCCTACCGGTTGGGCAATCTCTGGTGCAATCAAACCATTGTATTGTATATTCTCCTTCAATAGAACATTCGATAGATTAAATATCTTATTCTGAGAATTATAAGTTTTAATAGTATTCATATCCACGTTCAAAGTAATTTCTTGAGCATGTTATTTTCTTTTTTTCAGTTATATACAAGAGAAAATATGATGGTTCAGTTGCCCAACCGAAAAATTGTCTGGTTTTTGGATTTATACCAAAAAAACAAGTTCAGAGTAGGTTTTCACATTTTTTGAAATTTTTTGTTTTGAGAAATTTTGCAGTGAAAATACATAAAAAGTACTGGCGATATTTTTTAAAACAACTCTTGACGAAAATGACGCACAATTTGTTGTTAGATTACCTGAAGAATTGTGAAGAAATGCTGGAATGAGTTATCTCAAAGATTTAATACATTTTAAAAAGTTTCGTAATTAAGCACATCAGAGATGAACCAGCCGCCGGCTGAAAATCTCTTTAATAAAGATAAATAATAATAATAATTATGCACATTATTGGACTTTTACCAACAACAATTTTTAAAAATATATACTTTCAAGGACTTCTCCAAAAAAATATTTTAAAGGTAATGTTAGAAATTAAACCAAGAATTAACCCATAATGCAGGAAATAATTCACCACACATTTTTGCCCGACGCGTAAAGTCCACAAGCAATATTCCATGAGTTGCGCCATAATTTTCCAAGAAATTTATTCAAAAATCAAGGAAATCCGTCGATAACACCTTTCAAGACCTTCAGGATTCTTACCGAAACTTTTTATGAAAACTCTGCCATTAGTTACTCCAAGTATTTTGCAAATATTTTCCGAATACTAAATGTTACTAGCTGACTAAATCATCATTCGGTAAAAACATTTAAAAAAATCACAAATACAAAGAAACAAAAAAAAATTAGAAAAAGTAGAGAATAGAGACTTTTAAGCTAAAAAGTGACTTAAGTTGAAACATCCTGAAAATAGGAACTTTATAGTAAATCGCTACCAGGCCTGTGATAATAAACTGATTGATTTGGGATCTAGAATTACCAGCAGATTGAGGGATTTTCGATGTTGAACTTTTTTTTTTTTTTTTTATCTGTATTAACGAGATTTTTAGCCCTAGGCTAGTTCATCTCGGGGCCCACGCTTTACTTCCCTTCCGAAGGAAGAACCCACATTTTTGTGAGTTTGTCGGGAGTGGGATTCGATCCTAGGTCCTCGGCGTGATAGTCAAGTGTTCTAACCATCACACCAGATCCGCTCCCATGTTGAACTGATTGATTGTGGCGGTGTAGTGATTCCTAAAACTATTGAACTTCTAAACTTTTTACTAATACACCAATACAGCATTATTTTGAAATGGATTGGTTGTTTATCAAAGTAATACAGTGTCCATTATGCGAAATTGATTACTATTCAGGTAGTACCAAACTACATAACTTATTTTTGTGTCCAATCCCAAACTTACCCCACGAACCGGTACCCGCAAGAGGCTCACTTTCCCCGCTGCCATTCATCAGAAGAAGTTAAGGGTTAGCAATTTGCAAAGCAGTAAAACTTTGGCGGAGGATAATGACACACATCACCGACCGACGACTTTGTGCTTGGTGAATGGTGATGGACCACGTTTGGTTAGGTACTTGGACCTGGACACCCAGAGGCCAACAACAGGTGAGATATGGTTATGCAGCTAAAATGAGATGTTTATTACCACCAGCGCGCTTGTTGCGTCGTCGTTTGGTGTAGTTAGTCACATCATTGCCGAATGGGTTAGTTGTTAAGTTGGTTACATTTCACTGCTGGCTGCTGTGCTTAGGATTTAAAACACTTGAACTGGGGGTCGTCACCGAATGAGGTCCGGTTAATGGGGGAACGGTTGTCGACAAAAATTTGCATAATTGCTCCCCGAAATTATGCAATCGAACGCAAATTATGATTATTCATGTTGGTTGCCGCGCGCGCACCGCCGTGAATCAGAGCAGAAGACCGCGGTTCGGTGCGTGGCGTGGTAGACGCGGCAAGCAAAGGACGCACCAATCGATTCAGTGGACAAATAAAACCGGTCATCCATCGAGTGGAGCGGAAATTACTTACCCGCCGAACGGTCAGCGGCTCTTGCAAATAGGTCGCCACGAAATGGGCGCCAATGATGAAAAATATTTCCAATAAATATTTATGGCGATGATTTTAATTCGAACGAGCGAGATGACCAAATTACACTCTTTTTAAATGAGTGTGTGTGTGTAGAGTGGGAGGGATGGTCATCGCTAATGATTACTTCAGTTTAACAACTACGACTTCGTTTGAGAGTTCGACACTGTTTTGATTAAGTAAAAAGGTATCAATTTGTCAAGAAGAATTTGCAACATTAGTACACAGATATAAGTCTAAAAAGTATAACAAGATTCACAGAAGCTATTCTATTCCAAAATAAAAAAAAGAAAACTGAACTTCTCAAACCTTAAATATTGTAAGCTTATGATGCAATCCACTATACTGACTGCTGCACTGCATCATCACCGGCTATTTGCCCATCCCCTTACCGTTCGACCTCGGCTGTCCATTTTCAGACGCGCTCAGGATTTTTTCCCACGCTCCACCCACATCCGCGAGTTTCATACACCGCCGTGCAACGCAGTAGTGCACAAACCGGGCGGTGCGGTGGCGTACTTTCAATCGAATCGATCTCGCACAGGGGATATTGCCGAACAACTAACCGGTGCACTGTGCAGTCAGTCGGTGGTGTAGTAATTAGTTCTGTTCCAAAAAGCGACGACGACATCCTCTGAAACTGAGTGTTCAACTTCGTATGAGTCGTGGTGGGTGAGGGAGTATTGGACCAGATGCTCGCGGGACGACAATCCTTGATTGTAGACCACTCAGTGCCGTCGCGTTTGACTGCGGTCAGTCGAAAAATATTAATCGGAATCCGAGTGCATTTTAATGGGTTGGTTGGTAGTACAGAGTATAGAGAGGCGGGTGGAAGTGCCAACGCATTCTGATTGGGATGCTTTGCATACCAGTTCTTCGTTTGAGTACAGTTGATTGCGCCACTACTGGCACCGTTCTCTGCATGGATTTCGTCATGCGTGATAGTTACAATCGAATCATGGTTCATACATGCAATTAAGGTGATCATGTGGAGTGCGAAGAATGAGGGTAGTTGCTGAGATTATGAGTGTATTCAATTAGTATTAGTTTTTCACAGACAGTATTGCATATTGAAAAAGCGCCGTCTAGAAGAAGCGGAGTACGAGGAAATGGAACTGCTATGGCGTTCCCATGAAACACGGAAGTTCTACGAAACGCATCCCGTAACGGCTTCGTGCCGCGAACCGAAATATGCAGGAATGAGGACGAAGGCCCCTTGACGGACGGACGTGAGGTGATCAAAAGGTGGAAGCAGCACTTCGACGAGCACCTGAATGGCGTAGAAGACGTAGGCACGAGAGACCACGACAACGGAGGGAACGCGACTACACCCATGCAGCAGAGGACGGAAATGAGTCGCTCAGGGAAGTTAAATATTGCATCCACCAGCTCAAAACCAACAAAGCAGCTGGTACAGATGGTATTGCAGCTAAACTCACCATTTTTAATGCTGCCTACAGAGTACTATCCCAGATCATCTTTCATCTTCTGTCACGATCCAACGAATGAGTATGTGGCAAGTTATCAAGCCGGCTTCATCGACGGCCGGTCGACAACGGACCAGACCTTCACCGTACGGCAAAACCCCCAGAAATGCCGTGAATACCAGGTCCCATCGCATCACCTGTTCATCGACTGCAAATCGGCATGCGACAGTATCGAATGCACAGAACTATGGAGAATCGTGGACGAAAACGGCTTTCCTGGAAAGCTGACTAGACTGATTAAAGCAACGATGGACGGTGTGCAAAACTGCCTAAGGGTTTCGGGTGAACTATCCAGTTCATTCGAATCTCGCCGGGGACTGCGACAAGGTGACGGACTCTCATGCCTACTCTTCAACATCGCCCTGGAAGGTGTGATGTGACGAGCCGGGCTCAACAACCAGGATCCGGGCACTTTGTGTGCTCTGCGGACGACATGGACATTATCGCCAGAACATTTGGGACGGTGACAGTGCTGTACAACCGCCTGAAACACGAAACAGCAAAGGTAGGACTGGTGGTGAATGCCTCAAATACAAGTACATGTTGGTAGCCGGAACCAAACATGACCGGATCCGTCTACTATCCAGACGATAGACGGGGATACCTTCGAGGTGGTGGAAGAATTCGTCTACCTCGAAACCTTACTGGCGGCTGACAATAATGATATTCCACCATCTATTCCTTAAAAAATCAGTTCCTACAGGAATTCTTTAAGAGGTTGAAAAGGAGTTCCTCTAGTGATTCGTTCACAAGTTTCATCAAAGATTCCTTTAGTTATATTTTCAGCAATTCCCCAACAGATTCTTGCAGGAAGTTCTCCTAAGGCTCCTCCGGGTATTCATCCCGAAATTCCTCTTCAAATTTTTTACACGAATAATTTTTGAAATTTTTGTTGGCCAGGATTTCTCTGTATTATTCTCTGTATATTCTTCCAGGGTTCTTTCAAGCTCCTCCTCCGCGGACCCAGCAAACCAAAGATCACATAAGGATGTTAATTTCAAATTGTTTTGATATACAGCTCAAGTTGAAATTATAAAAAAATGCAATAACTGGTCATCTGCAATCATTTACGAAGCCAGCAATTTCATCCGATCATGTTTTACGTCTTGCATAACTTCAACTTCAAATGGACAATAATGTAATTTCAAAATAGCATTCTTATACAATCTGTTCTGTAGTAGTTGCGATCATATTGTAATCTATGGTGTTTGATTGTTTATAAGTTCATTTTTGTAAATCCGAAATTATACAGAGGAAATATGGTTGCGGTGGCAGTGGAAAGTGAATAGTTTGATGCTTGAAAAGATTTTAAACTGAATTCGAAGAGAATTCAGGTGATATACTCCGTTTCCCTATCTACCTGGGTATCCATTACGTCAACGCTGAACCACGCCCGTGCTGGTCGTATCAAATTCCTCGTATTTTTGGTAAGGATTTTTCTTATCCCGGACGATCGTAAGCATTAGCTTTTCCATCACTTCCCGGTTTTGTGTTTATATATTTTTCGACTTTATCACCCGCACTAAGTGTTCACAAACCAGTCCGTAAAATACTTATATTAGCTAAAATTCTGCACTTTACAACATCAAATGAGCGGCTCAGTGGTAGAGTATCTGGATACAAAGCTGTTGGTAGAAATATCAAGACTCGCAAATCGATTTGTTTACGTTTTTCATTTTATTGTTTGTAAAACGGAAATCATATTGGTATCCAAACACAGTTATAACTGAAGTTATATATTGCGACAATTCAATTCATCTACAGTTGTATATGACAGAATGATTTTCGTGAAATATACGTATATGGCCTCCAGATTTGTACGAATAGAGCAAATCTGTGCATTTTAAACAATCTCCCTTAATCGAGTAAGGGCTCACTTAGCAGAGTTGTAATAAAGTTATGTGAACCAATTTGTTGGCTGGGGATTCTCTCAGTCATTTCTTCAGAAATTCCTCAAGAAAATTCTCAAGAGATTCTTCTAGAAGCTGCTAAAGGCAGTATAGAGACCTTTCTTTAGGGATTGTAACAAATACATTGGAACCTTACGAATGCTCATTTTATTTTCCGTATCGCCCACCCCCCCCACCCCCCCCCCCCCCCGTCTGGGAACTAGATACGAACAATAAAACGGAACATTACACATGCACAAAACCACAAACATGCAACACATAACATAAATTGTGCTCAGTCATCCATATGGATAACGAAGTCCGAATTCAGGATGACGAGGTTTCATTATTGTTCTTGGTCCATCAGTCAATCCTGTGATCGTTTTTTTTTTCTGGCGGATTGCCTTTTGTTTGCAGCGTTACTTGCTTACATAGCTTGTGTTTGGCCTAGGAAATTTTAATCCTAAGGGGGCATCTTGATTTGGGCAACAGCACAAGACCGTCTACAGTTTGATGTCCATGCTAGGGGACGATTTGCGCGTCTTGTACTTGATCGTTGCCCGAAACGTTCTGAGCACTACAAATGCTAATTAAATACTAGGGGCAGATTCACAAACCAGAGTATAACGTATAGCACAAACACAAACAGGATTCTTTCAGATTTTTTTCAGGGGATCCACCAGGAATGGCAGATAATTTCATTGGCCTTTACCGGCTATACCAGTAGACTGGTATGACTGAAATAGAAGAAAAAGTTTGACAAAATGATAAATTGAGAGATACATTTGTGAACAAAAATACCACTTGTTTTGCTAGGATTCGAACCCACGACTCCGTATCGCTAGTCTAGTGTTTAAATGAACTAAGTCACAGAACAATTACGATTCTGTGGAATACAAAGTAAAACTGAATTCAAAGCACTACCCTAACCGGGTCCGTCTTTCACAACTTTATCTATTTCGGCTGAGATGTCAATCTCCCGCACTCTCGCGGTTGCGTCTTCGAAATGATGAGTGCGAGCGAATTGTTTATGCGATGAGATTTGATGTCTTACTTGATTACTGATTAATGATTTTATTTGATGCCAGGAAATCGCTTCAGAGATTATTTTGGAATTTCAGAAATCATTCCAGGATATATTTCTTGATGTTTCTCTCGGAATATCTCACGAAATTCTACTTGAAACTACTGTAAAAGATTTTTCAGGCAGTTTTGCTTCAGAGACTGCTCCTAAAAATCAAGTTTCTTATTTTTTGTGTTTCCTTTAAGATTTTTTCTAGATTTGTTTTAAACTACTGCTGCTAAATTACCTCTTAAAAATTCCTCTAGGGATTACTTCAGATATTACTTTAGGGGTTAACTAGTACCTAGTACGAAGTACCTTTCAAACAATTTTAAAGAAATTCTTTCAAAAACTCTTTCAGAAATATCTCCAGGAGTTCTTCCAGGGTTTGCTCCGAGCTTTAATTCAGAAATTCCTCAAGGGTCTTCTTTGGAATTCCCTTTTTCTTCAGGGATTTTCTCAGAAACTCTTCCTGAAATTTTTCTTTTATTTCCTGCAAAAGTTTTTCACATAAATCTATTAGGAATTCCTCCAGAGCCATTCCAAGGAGTTGCTCCAGGTGTGTCTCAGGAATTCCTCCAGGAACTTTTCCTACGATTACTTCAAAATTTGCTTCAGAGAAGTATGTTCAGGAATTACTTCAAGAAGTTTTCAAAAATTTCTTCTAGGAATCTTCACATCTCCACGGATTCCTGTAGAAACTCCTTCAGGTAACCCTTGAAAAATAACTCCAGTATTCCACGGATTCCTGTAGAAACTCCTTCAGGTAACCCTTGAAAAATAACTCCAGCATTTTTTTGTGATTTTTTTAAGTACTTTAGTAAAAATCCGTTGAGGAATATTTGAAAGAATTCCTGAAGGAATTTTTAAAGGGATCCCAGCAGATATTTCTGAAGGAACCGCAGGAATTTTCTTAAGTAACTCCTGACGAAACTTTCTGAGGAACTCCTGCAAGAACCCTTAGAGTAATCTCCGAAAGGATCGCTAACATTTTTTTGAAAATTCTGAAAAAAAAAATCCATGGAAAGGATACATCTTGCTTACATTTATGAAGATATCTTTAAACTACTGAAGGAGTCTCAGGAGATATTTCTGAAGGAGTTGCTGAGGCAGTTACAGTAGGAGGAGCGAACCTGGTGGTTAGAACACAAGACTATCACGCCGAGGACCTGGGATCGAATCCCACTCCCGACATACTCACAAAATGTGGGTTCTTCCTTCGGAAGGGAAGTAAAGCGTGGGTCCCGAGATGAACTAGCCTAGGGTTAAGAATCTCGTTAATACAGACAAAAAAAAGTTTCAGTAGGAATCCCAGAGGAATTTCAAAAAGAAGCCTTGGAGAATTTTTTGAATAAATTTCTATTTAATTCCTATAAAAATCCCTGGAGATATTCTTAAAGTATCCTTGGAGAAATATCTGAATGAATCCCAGGGAAATGCCTGAAGAAGTTCTAGATGGAGTTGCTATTTATTTATTTATTTTTAACTTTTAATTTTGTAAGAGGGAAAAGCCCATTGGAGTGATTTTCAAGATAAAGTTGCTAAATAAATTCATGGAGGATTTTCTGAAAGAATTCCCGGAGGAATTCGTGAACGTATTTTTAAAATAATCCCTAGAGAAATACTTGAACGACTAGAAAAATCTGATGATTTTTTTTTCTGTATCTATATAAATAAAAATGGAATGGTGTTTGTATGTCACGAATAGGCTCGGGAACGGGTTAACAGATCGGCATGATTATTTCACTGTTGCATTCCGCCAGAGCTCCGACGTGTTCGTACGAAAAAATAATTAGAAAAAGTGACCGGGAAGGCAAGAAAATCGGGAATATCTGAAATTTGAGGGGCATTTCTTCATGGAACGGATGTCAAAAAACAGAGTAGGCAGGCAGGACGACGATTGCCGGGACTGTTAGTAATTTTATAAAAATGGACTATATAAAGAATCCGAAAAAAATCTTAATAGTTTCCTTTGAAGAGATACTGGAGAAATTTCTGGTAAAATACACAAAAGAATACCCCTAGGAGCTCCTGATGGAGTTTTGAATTTTCGCGAAAATCTTCGAAGGAATATCTACTGGAATCACAAAAAAATCACGAAAGCACTTCAGGAGGAATTTCTGGAGATATTCCATGACGAAATTAATTGAGTAGTCTCTGAAAAAGTTATTGAAGGAACCCAAAGAGAAATTCATGAAAGAATCCTTGAACTAGTTTGTAAAAGGAATTCGTGGAGTTATTTATAAAAAAAGGAATATTCATAAGATGGATAACTTTTGTGTGACCTAATTTATGTACCTTCCAAGAAATCAGTGTATCTTTTTTGAAGGTTCTCTATATAAATTCCTAAGAAATTTTAGGAACGAACTTATAACAAAAAAATGTTTCTAAAGATTTAAGATTTTTTAAAGAAATCTTGGAGGAATTTCTGAAAACATTCCGAACTTTAGATTTAAAAAAAAGGATCGCTGCAAGAATGTCTGGAATTCGTGAATAGTTTTCTGAAAGAATACCTGGAGAAATTTATGAAATAATCCACGAAGAAATGTTTTAAGCATTGAAGGGTTTCTAGAATTATTGTTAATGAAGTTTCTGGACGTCGGAGGTTTCTCTTGCGTGGAATTTCTAAAGGGAAGTCTGGATGTGTTTTTGAAGAAATTCATAAACAATTTTTTTAAAGAAGAACTGTTAGTCAAGGAAAGACGTTTGTCATTAAACTGCAATATGCTCAACTGCTTCGCAAATCACAGGCAAGTGCGTGCACGCTTCGCTTGTTCGCGAATAAAGAAGTGAACTGTTGTTCAAGAATAGGTTTGGTTTTGCAGCTGTGTCTGCTCAGCTGCAGAGTTTACAAATTTCCAATCCTACTTTTGTAGTATGCTCCGTTGCTAATAAGATGCTAATCTCAGATTGTATTTCATATTATGGAACAAAAACGTATCATTTTGTATGCTAAATTTTTGTGTTTCTGCTGCAAAAATCGAAATAACTATCTTGAATATCAAATACATCGAGGCATCGAGGAGAACGAAAAGGAAGATAGGAAAAATAACATCAATATAGGTAGGGCCGGATCAAATGGGGGGCAGTGCCCCGGACCCCCACATTTTAGGGGCCCCACAAAAACCTTTTTTGGTTGCTAATATTAGCTTGATTTTTCATATTGCTCAAGTAGTGTTCGAAAATAAAGAAAAAAGTTTTTGTTCATCTCTCCGAGAGGCCTCCACATCCACTCGGGCCCCGGGCCCCCACAATCCTTAATCTGGGCCTGAATATAGGGTAGGGACTAGTAGGAATATTTCGCCGCCAACCCCAACCTCTGAAACATATTTTCGAATGATTGAGACTCTGACATTTTTTTACCCAAAAAGTGTCAGAATATTAAAAAAAATGTTATTTCTTCCAAATAGCTCTATAAGAATTCTATTAACTAGTCTTAGATCTGAGGATATTTGTAAATTGCGTTAAACTGGAATGCACTTTCTTCAGCGCTTTCAATGTTTGAAAAGTGATGCATTTTTTCCCGAACGAAGCAAATTGTGTTCCTTCAAACACTACTGTTTGGCAGGATTTCCTAGCTGTAGAACAAGCACTATACAGCTACCACACTCGGTTTTAAGAAATCAATCACTTGTCACGGGGGCTGCCTTTATTGCACTCTATTCCAACTCCGGGAGATTTCCCGGAGGATTTGCAAACTTGAACAAATCGAATAGGAGTCCCCAATAACAAAACAGCTGCTATTATACAGTACATTTCGTAATACTGGCAAATCCATAAACCTGCAGCACTTTGAAGGCCGTTATACGTTACCATTACAGCTAGAAACTGGAATAAAGAAACTGTTGGTTTACCAACACGGCTTGTTGGATGTAAACATCACTTTCAAAACAAGCATTAAGCGGGATATATAGCTACTATACAAATACTTTACAGCTATCCATCTCTATGCTGTAAAACTATTTGGGTTGCTTTTATTGAACTTTAATCCAGCTCCGGAAGATTTGCCGGAAGATGTGCAAATCAAATAAGAGTCCCAACCAATAAAACAACTGCTTTTATACAGTACATTTTGTAATGTTGCCAAATACATACAATAGCAGCGCTTCGTAGATGTTTAAAAAACATTAGTAATGTAAACAATATTGCGTTTGACGTTTCACAAACTTTTGCAGCAAAATAAAGTTGGGTAAGCTTTCTTGTGGCACAGTTATAAAGCCTTGCCAGGAGTAAAACAAAACGGGCTGTTTGATATGCTTTTGATACATAGCAGTGTGGCAGCGAGGACATCATCGGAACTAGTGGATACGGAGATCGGGAGTTCGATTCCAAGTAGCGGCGAATACTTTAATTATTCAATTTTAATAGCGATAGTTCCAGTTCTACATGCATTGCGTCACGCCGTAACCTAATTATATTTAATCGAATAATTTGGGGATGCCGTAAATCTATTATTTAACAACTGTGAAAAGGCTGAAAATGCGTCTTATCAAGATGTTATTCAGTTAGTGGTTAGATAGGAGCCGAGAAAAGAGCTCTAACTTAGTGGCATAGAAGCTGCTCGCACAGCATATACATGTGGATTAAGTTCGCCAGATTCATTGGTATAGGGCTTGCATAGAAGCTTCCGTCCATATGTACAACACAGGAACTCAGCATCAAGCCGTATTGAGGATGCTTTATTGACTTTTACATTCACAATAAATGTTAGTTGGGAAGTTATTGTCTTGGATGTGCTGAAAAACTTTGTCGAAGATCGCAAAGCGATCCGACACTTGTGAAAAAAGTTATAGCGTACAGATTGTCCAATGATACTTGACATTTACATGTAAAAGAATAACATTATCAATAATAAATTTTTAGTCTGTATTACCAAGCGAATAACTTTTTTCACAACATCCCATACAAATTTCAATCACAATGCGGAATACGGGGATACAACTAATCGTTTCAAAATTTTTAACAGTTATTATAGACGCTCAAATAAATCACGAAAGGTTTGTTTCAAGAAATCGACCTTGTTGACCCAGTCTAATAAACATACAAGCATGAACTTTTAAGTTTAAATTCTTCAGTAGAACAGATGACAGTGTTGCCAACACTTCATCCGCTAGTGTTACCTACACCAAGTGCCACACAGTTCTCCTTGGCTGCATTAGCTTACTTTTTGGGTGCAACATTAGTGGTGCCTCACTCTTGAAATAGTCTTCATTAGGCCCTTGTTCGACGGCACATTGCGTCCCTCACTGGTGGAATTCACAGAAAAAAAGGCCTTCGCAAAGTGGTGCTGTATTGTGAGCACTAACATACAACCCGCCAACGAACAACGGAAAACCGAGACAGGAAGGTTGACACGAATGTTGCCGGGTGGTTGGCATTATTGGTTCCGTGCACTAGGGCCTCCAAGAAACAAGAGTGATGTTGTAAGTAGCACATCATTATCTTTGGAGCAGCGCGGACGGAAGGGCGACGACCACGACCGAATACGGTGCGGATGAAGCAATGATTGCTTGCCTTGCTGCCTGCTAACGCTTGATTTACACAAGAAGGTGGTACCGAGCCGAAGACAGCCACACGGTCGTCAGGGATAAAGTGCACCACAGTTAACATCTCTCGGTGGAGCATCGAGATTGGGCTTTTGGCTCGGCTCGTCCAGAGAAGCAGATCAATATCGACTTCTTGGTCGTGGATGATGGAAACGAAGACAACGACGACGACGGTGGCGTTGCGGTTACGTTTTTTCTATTTTATTAAAAGCAAGATATGCAGTCGAGCCTCGTAAAAAAAGCTGGTACGGGTTCGATCTATCAAATCAAACGGTTTTGCCGTTCATCACCTTCTAGCATCACCATCACCACCGATCCAAGTGGCCCCGATGGAAAGTAGTTGGGTGTGGAAGTTGAGTGGAAAAGTAAACTCTGCACAATCGAATTGTGTCATGTTCAATCCTGCGGAAGGTGTACGTGCTAAAACACACAAAACGGAAACAAGTGTTTGATGAAAAAATTGAGACTTGAATTACGAAATTAATGCACGTGCTCGGGTGGGACTCGAACCCACGACTCCAGATTCGCTAGACGGGCGCTTCTTTCCTCCAAGCTACGGAGCCTCTTGGCCATACCTCGGTTCCCTGAAGGCACAGAACTGAATTCAAATCCACTAATGTACATGGTTTATTATTTTTCAGAATCCCCCAAATCTCTTTAGGATGGAATTAGATGAAAATCTACACAAATTTCCAAAAGTGTCGACGGATTTTTTCCATGACCCGGATTCCAAGAAAAGTCACAAAAAAAACTTCTAATATTTTTGCCAAAGCTTCAGTGGAATTTTGAAAAAAAAACTGAAGAATTTTTGTCTTGAGCATTCTAATGCAATGAATAACACGTCAAAAACACTAGACTGGACTAGACTAGACTAGACTAGACTAGACTAGACTAGACTAGACTAGACTAGACTAGACTAGACTAGACTAGACTAGACTAGACTAGACTAGACTAGACTAGACTAGACTAGACTAGACTAGACTAGACTAGACTAGACTAGACTAGACTAGACTAGACTAGACTAGACTAGACTAGACTAGACTAGACTAGACTAGACTAGACTAGACTAGACTAGACTAGACTAGACTAGACTAGACTAGACTAGACTAGACTAGACTAGACTAGACTAGACTAGACTAGACTAGACTAGACTAGACTAGACTAGACTAGACTAGACTAGACTAGACTAGACTAGACTAGACTAGACTAGACTAGACTAGACTAGACTAGACTAGACTAGACTAGACTAGACTAGACTAGACTAGACTAGACTAGACTAGACTAGACTAGACTAGACTAGACTAGACTAGACTAGACTAGACTAGACTAGACTAGACTAGACTAGACTAGACTAGACTAGACTAGACTAGACTAGACTAGACTAGACTAGACTAGACTAGACTAGACTAGACTAGACTAGACTAGACTAGACTAGACTAGACTAGACTAGACTAGACTAGACTAGACTAGACTAGACTAGACTAGACTAGACTAGACTAGACTAGACTAGACTAGACTAGACTAGACTAGACTAGACTAGACTAGACTAGACTAGACTAGACTAGACTAGACTAGACTAGACTAGACTAGACTAGACTAGACTAGACTAGACTAGACTAGACTAGACTAGACTAGACTAGACTAGACTAGACTAGACTAGACTAGACTAGACTAGACTAGACTAGACTAGACTAGACTAGACTAGACTAGACTAGACTAGACTAGACTAGACTAGACTAGACTAGACTAGACTAGACTAGACTAGACTAGACTAGACTAGACTAGACTAGACTAGACTAGACTAGACTAGACTAGACTAGACTAGACTAGACTAGACTAGACTAGACTAGACTAGACTAGACTAGACTAGACTAGACTAGACTAGACTAGACTAGACTAGACTAGACTAGACTAGACTAGACTAGACTAGACTAGACTAGACTAGACTAGACTAGACTAGACTAGACTAGACTAGACTAGACTAGACTAGACTAGACTAGACTAGACTAGACTAGACTAGACTAGACTAGACTAGACTAGACTAGACTAGACTAGACTAGACTAGACTAGACTAGACTAGACTAGACTAGACTAGACTAGACTAGACTAGACTAGACTAGACTAGACTAGACTAGACTAGACTAGACTAGACTAGACTAGACTAGACTAGACTAGACTAGACTAGACTAGACTAGACTAGACTAGACTAGACTAGACTAGACTAGACTAGACTAGACTAGACTAGACTAGACTAGACTAGACTAGACTAGACTAGACTAGACTAGACTAGACTAGACTAGACTAGACTAGACTAGACTAGACTAGACTAGACTAGACTAGACTAGACTAGACTAGACTAGACTAGACTAGACTAGACTAGACTAGACTAGACTAGACTAGACTAGACTAGACTAGACTAGACTAGACTAGACTAGACTAGACTAGACTAGACTAGACTAGACTAGACTAGACTAGACTAGACGCAAATATAGTGAAATAACAAGATGGGAAGAAAAAAAGATAAAAGTATCACAGGAAGGAGAAAATGTAGAATAATAGAAAAGGAAGATAAGTATGAAGATAACAATATAAGAAAATAGAAAGAGAAAACCCATGAAGAAGGTAGGATAGGAATGTAGAAAAATAGATAAAATAAAAGATAAGAACATATCAGGATAGGATAGTAATTAAAAGATAAGCGTATACCTTACCTACCTACGATTTAGGAATATAAAAAATGTATGGTAACAATTTAAAAGTGAAGATTGAAAATATTCTTAAGCATTCAAGAACTGTTTCAACAAATGTTTCTCTGTTAAGCAATGATAACCCCTTAATACGGAAAGACGTAATACATCCGTTTGTTTCCGAATCGCGTGTACCACTCTTTTCGTCTTTTCGGTTGAGCCTCCAGCAGACCTAACTTCAAACAACGAGTTCTTTGTTAATACCCCAAGAAGCACCGATCAAAAGACCCCATCATCGTCGTCCTTCAAGAAACTAGGGTAATTTGAACCGCACCCCGAAAATCGAAACAGAAAAAAAAACTATCAATTACAAGCGCAAACTCAGCACCAGCCGTTGATGATGATCTACCGACCGACCGACCGGCCGTGCCTAAGCATTCAACGCTCCCCTAATCTGCCGAGAAATCCCAGCTAAACAGCCTACACAACACCCATCAACCAGCGCGGCCGTGTTTTCGCGAGCACCATCCAACCAAACGTCGCTGTTCGTTGCTAGTTGATTTACTTCCTCTGAGGCCCGGTTTCTCCGCTGTTTCGTCGCTGGGACGACGCAATCGGCGCTCAACTCAACCCGAATCGACGACGTCCGTCCGTTTATTTAAAAAAAAGTTTAGGTCACACCAAACGACCTTTCAGCGTCGCCCTCTTCGTTGTTGGTTTATATTTCATCGCGAGCGACCCTTCGTCACTTGGTTGCGATTGATCGAAATTTATCTACGCCGACCGACCTCGACCGACCTCCTGATGAAATCTGGGACCGAATCGATTTGAGAAATCGTCTTGCCTTACTGGCCTGTCTTCTCTCTGGTTGGGATGACAGTAGGTATTTTCGGGTTTTCGACGACGACGCGAAGCAATGGCAATATTTTAGATTCGGTACAGTGGTTAACAATTTATAAAATTTCTTGAGAAACAATCATGGAGTCAAATGATTTTCATAGAGCCAGATGGCTCCAATTGAATGAGCATGAGCTCCAAAGCTCTAACTCATACAAAAAAAAACAGGCAAATTAACGAAATAGGAATGAATCAGTAACCCATAGACCAACTTCACTGTTCGTTTCCAAATTTCTCTAGTTATTGGAAACACTGATTTATGGTTATAGTTCATGGAATAAAGGCTACAATTTGTGGAGCTGAAATGCTCATCATGGAAAAATGATGCTCTAATTCGAAGATGATCTGATTTAAGAACTTCAGAACATTTTCTCTTTCAGTCAGTGTTACAGAAAAAAACTTACAAAAAGTAAAACTGTCCACATTAGTCGAGCGATAATTCCACAACTAATGGAGCACAACAGCTCTAATTCAAGATTCGTTTTTCCTGCTCTAACCATTTGAGCAGCATACCCCCTAGATTAACGACTACTCCAACTAGTCACAGAGTATTAAATTGGACACATTGTTAAGGCCACCGTGTCTCCACCTAGTCTCCCACACCTCCTCCTACTAGGAGATTCTCCGTATTTGATACAAACCGTTTGACGAAAAACAAAAACACCAACTAATCGAAACGGCAGTACGGTGTGGCGGACGCAACGGACCGGACGGATGGCAGCGGCGCCCCGTCGCCAATCACCAATTTACCCACGGTCCAATCAAGATGTTTTCGTTCGTTGTTAGTGTTTTGTCTTGTCTGCCTGCCCGTCTTGCTGTTTGCTCTGGTTTGAGGAAAAATTTCGAAACTTCCTACTCTGAACGGGCCGCTTCTTGCGCATTCGTTGTCGTTGAAAAGAGCATCCGATTCATCGTTTGAGCTGTTGTGCGCTTCGTACAATCAAGTTGGATGATCATTCATCAACCGACGCGATGCGACGGTGAAACGCGATGAATATCATTCAGTTGGAAGGTGGGAAGGTTACACTGGGGCTCGAAATTGTTTGAGGAAAGTGATGGTCAACTCCCAAATCTCGACTTTAAATTTCAAAATAAATCCCTATTTTATAGCATAAAAATCTACTTCGTCATATGCCTCAATTGCCGACATATCAGACGGAAAATAGACGATAGTTACAGATATTCCGACTTACATTTGCCAATGGTTCATCAGATGGAAGCGAAAAGAAGTAGACTCCCTATAGCACTGGAAATTACGAAATTTCACGTTTCAATTTTACTCAAGTTACGAGCTGAAAATTTATATGAACGTTCGTTTCAATCATCGCTCTGAATCCCGAAAAGATTTCTAAACATACACTTGTAATGCTCAGTAAAGTTCGAAAGGACAATAAAAGCCAACCAGTGATAGTTAGTGATATTACTATTTCTTCAGTAAAATAGCAACACTGTTTAAATAGAATCATATATTGCAGAAGGCTTTAAATAATTTGAATTTATATTACTGAATTTTCCAATAATTCATGTAATAAGTACACCAGACATTTCAGCATAATTTAAGTGAACTATTTCATATAGCACAGCATAGTAGGTTTTGTTTTATAAAATTTGGCAACAATGCTGAACTGAAAAATAAAAATATCAATATGTAACCCACTACAATTTCGATAGTTCACATGGCACGGTATCGTGATCCACTAGCCTCTGCCCAGCAACTCCTATCCCTACCTCCTCGTGGTACCAGCTGGAAACTATGAGCAACCTTAGGGAAGATCGGGTAACCAACCCCGGTGGGAACTTTGGTCATAGGCTGACAGGGAAGGGGGGGGGTGTGCTTCGACAAACCTGAGCGTCTGTTCTGTGAGCAGCGGCTCACAACAGCGTCTGATCCCCATGTTAGGGGCGGCTGATCTACGTCCGAGTGCCAGGGAAGGACTCTAAGCTCAACTGCGCACTATGGTCCTCCGGAAAGTAGGGGGTTGGTGTCAGGCCCTACGAGCCAGCCGTAAAAAAACCATTGTAACGGAAAATCAGCAACAGAATAATACGAACCGAGACCAACGGCAACGACCCCAGCGAACAAAAAGGACTTGCGATTGGAAACTCGGTACGTGGAACTGCCGATCTCTCAACTTCATTGGGAGCACCCGCATACTCGCCGATCTACTGAAGGACCGCGGGTTCGGCATCGTAGCGCTGCAGGAGGTGTGTTGGACAGGATCCATGGTGCGAACGTTTAGAGGTAATCATACTATCTACCAGAGCTGCGGCAACACACGCGAGCTGGGAACAGCTTTCATCGTGATGGGTGATATGCAGAGGCGCGTGATCGGTTGGTGGCCGATCGACGAAAGAATGTGCAGGTTGAGGATCAAGGGCCGATTCTTCAACTTCAGCATAATAAACGTGCACAGCCCACACTCCGGAAGTACTGATGATGACAAGGACGCATTTTACGCGCAGCTCGAACGCGAGTACGATCGCTGCCCAAGCCACGACGTCAAGATCATCATAGGAGATTTGAACGCTCAGGTAGGCCAGGAGGAGGAATTCAGACCGACGATTGGTAAGTTCAGCGCCCACCAGCAGACTAACGAAAACGGCCTACGACTCATTGATTTCGCCGCCTCCAAAAATATGGCCATACGTAGCACCTTTTTCCAACACAACCTCCATTATCGTTACACCTGGAGATCACCACAGCAGACGGAATCTCAAATCGACCACGTTCTGATTGACGGACGGCATTTCTCCGACATTATCGACGTCAGGACCTATCGTGGCGCCAACATCGACTCCGACCACTATCTGGTGATGGTCAAACTGTGCCCAAAACTCTCCGTCATCAACAGTGTACGGTACCGGCGACCGCCACGGTACAACCTAGAGCGACTGAAACAACCGGATGTCGCCTCAGCATACGCGCAGAATCTCGAGGCTGGGAAAATCCTCTCTGGATTTCCGGGGAAATCCTCTCCGGATTTCCGAGGAAATCCTCTCCGGATTTCCGAGGAAATCCTCTCCGGATTTCCGGGGAAATCCTCTCCGGATTTCCGGGGTAATCCTCTCCGGATTTCCGGGGAAATCCTCTCCGGATTTCCGGGGAAATCCTCTCCGGATTTCCGGGGAAATCCTCTCCGGATTTCCGGGGAAATCCTCTCCGGATTTCCGGGGAAATCCTCTCCGGATTTCCGGGGAAATCCTCTCCGGATTTCCGGGGAAATCCTCTCCGGATTTCCGGGGAAATCCTCTCCGGATTTCCGGGGAAATCCTCTCCGGATTTCCGGGGAAATCCTCTCCGGATTTCCGGGGAAATCCTGTCCGGATTTCCGGGGAAATCCTGTCCGGATTTCCGGGGAAATCCTGTCCGGATTTCCGGGGAAATCCTGTCCGGATTTCCGGGGAAATCCTCTCCGGATTTCCGGGGAAATCCTCTCCGGATTTCCGGGGAAATCCTCTCCGGATTTCCGGGGAAATCCTCTCCGGATTTCCGGGGAAATCCTCTCCGGATTTCCGGGGAAATCCTCTCCGGATTTCCGGGGAAATCCTCTCCGGATTTCCGGGGAAATCCTCTCCGGATTTCCGGGGAAATCCTCTCCGGATTTCCGGGGAAATCCTCTCCGGATTTCCGGGGAAATCCTCTCCGGATTTCCGGGGAAATCCTCTCCGGATTTCCGGGGAAATCCTCTCCGGATTTCCGGGGAAATCCTCTCCGGATTTCCGGGGAAATCCTCTCCGGATTTCCGGGGAAATCCTCTCCGGATTTCCGGGGAAATCCTCTCCGGATTTCCGGGGAAATCCTCTCCGGATTTCCGGGGAAATCCTCTCCGGATTTCCGGGGAAATCCTCTCCGGATTTCCGGGGAAATCCTCTCCGGATTTCCGGGGAAATCCTCTCCGGATTTCCGGGGAAATCATCTCCGGATTTCCGGAGAAATCCTCTCCGGGTTTCCGGAGAAATCCTCTTCGGATTTCCGGAGAAATCCTCTCCGCATTTCCGGAGAAATCCTCTCCGGATTTCCGGAGAAATCCTCTCAGGATTTTCGGAGATATCCTTTACGGATTGCTGAAGAAATCCTCTACGGATTTCCGGAGAAATTCTCTACGGATTTCCGGAGAAATCCTCTACGGATTTCCGGAGAAATCCTCTACGGATTTCCGGAGAAATCCTCTACGGATTTCCGGAGAAATCCTCTACGGATTTCCGGAGAAATCCTCTACGGATTTCCGGGGAAATCCTCTACGGATTTCCGGAGAAATCCTCTACAGATTTCCGTAGAAATTCTCTACAGATTTCCGGAGAAATCCTCTACGGATTTTCGGAGAAATCCTCTACGGATTTCCGGAGAAATCCTCTACGGATTTCCGGAGAAATCCTCTACGGATTTCCGGAGAAATCCTCTACGGATTTCCGGAGAAATCCTCTACGGATTTCCGGAGAAATCCTCTACGGATTTCCGGAGAAATCCTCTACGAATTTCCGGAGAAATCCTCTACGGATTTCCGGAGAAATCCTCTACGGATTTCCGGAGAAATCCTCTACGGATTTCCGGAGAAATCCTCTCCGGATTTCCGAGGAAATCATGTCCGGATTTCTGGAGAAATCCTCCAAGGAATTCCGAAGAAATCCTCCACGGATTTCCGAAGAAATCCGCCACGAATTTCCGAAGAAATCCTCTTCGGATTCCCGAAGAAATCCACTCCGGATTTCCAAAGAAATCCTCACTGGTTTCCGTAGAAGTCCTCTCCGGATTTCCGGAGAAATCCACTCCAGATTTCCGAAGAAATATACTCCGGATTTCCGAAGAAATCCTCACTGGTTTCCGAAGAAATCATCACTGGTTTCCGGAGAAATCCTCACCGGATTTTTGGAGAAATCCCCACCGGATCTCCAGAGAAATCCTTACCAAATTTCTGGAGAAATCCTCACCGGGTTTCTGGAGAAATCCTTTTCGGATTTCCGGAGAAATCCTAGCCGGATTTCCGATGAAATCCTTGATGATCCTAACTGGGTTTCTGGAGAAATCCCCAGCGAATTTCCGGAGAAATGCTCCGGACAGGATTTCTCCAGAAATCCGGTTAGGATTTCTCAGGAAATGCGGACAGGATTCCTCCGAAAATCCGGACAGGATTTCTCCGGAAATGCGGACAGGATTTCTCCGGAAATCTGGACAGGATTTCTCCGGAAATCCGGACAGGATTTCTCCGCAAATCCAGACAGGATTTCTCCGGAAATCCGGACAGGATTTCTTCGGAAATCCGAACAGGATTTCTCCGGAAATCCGGACAGGATTTCTCCGGAAATCCAGACAGGATTTCTCCGGAAATCCAGACAGGATTTCTCCGGAAATCCAGACAGGATTTCTTCGGAAATACAGACTGGATTTCTCCGGAAATCCGGACAGGATTTCTCCGGAAATCCGGACAGGATTTCTCCGGAAATCCGGACAGGATTTCTCCGGAAATCCGGACAGGATTTCTCCGGAAATCCGGACAGGATTTCTCCGGAAATCCGGACAGGATTTCTCCGGAAATCCGGACAGGATTTCTCCGGAAATCCGGACAGGATTTCTCCGGAAATCCGGACAGGATTTCTCCGGAAATCCGGACAGGATTTCTCCGGAAATCCGGACAGGATTTCTCCGGAAATCCGGACAGGATTTCTCCGGAAATCCGGACAGGATTTCTCCGGAAATCCGGACAGGATTTCTCCGGAAATCCGGACAGGATTTCTCCGGAAATCCGGACAGGATTTCTCCGGAAATCCGGACAGGATTTCTCCGGAAATCCGGACAGGATTTCTCCGGAAATCCGGACAGGATTTCTCCGGAAATCCGGACAGGATTTCTCCTTAAATCCGGACAGGATTTCTCCGGAAATCCGGACAGGATTTCTCCGGAAATCCGGACAGGATTTCTCCGGAAATCTGGACAGGATTTCTCCGGAAATCCGGACAGGATTTCTCCGGAAATCCGGACAGGATTTCTCCGGAAATCCGGACAGGATTTCTCCGGAAATCCGGACAGGATTTCTCCGGAAATCCGGACAGGATTTCTCCGGAAATCCGGACAGGATTTCTCCGGAAATCCGGACAGGATTTCTCCGGAAATCCGGACAGGATTTCTCCGGAAATCCGGACAGGATTTCTCCGGAAATCCGGACAGGATTTCTCCGGAAATCCGGACAGGATTTCTCCGGAAATCCGGACAGGATTTCTCCGGAAATCCGGACAGGATTTCTCCGGAAATCCGGACAGGATTTCTCCGGAAATCCGGACAGGATTTCTCCGGAAATCCGGACAGGATTTCTCCGGAAATCCGGACAGGATTTCTCCGGAAATCCGGACAGGATTTCTCCGGAAATCCGGACAGGATTTCTCCGGAAATCCGGACAGGATTTCTCCGGAAATCCGGACAGGATTTCTCCGGAAATGCGGACAGGATTTCTCCGGAAATCCGGACAGGATTTCTCCGGAAATCCGGACAGGATTTCTCCGGAAATCCGGACAGGATTTCTCCGGAAATCCGGACAGGATTTCTCCGGAAATCCGGACAGGATTTCTCCGGAAATCCGGACAGGATTTCTCCTGAAATCCGGACAGGATTTCTCCGGAAATCCGGACAGGATTTCTCCGGAAATCCGGACAGGATTTCTCCGGAAATCCGGACAGGATTTCTCCGGAAATCCGGACAGGATTTCTCCGGAAATCCGGACTGGATTTCTCCGGAAATCCGGACTGGATTTCTCCGGAAATCCGGACAGGATTTCTCCGGAAATCCGGACAGGATTTCTCCGGAAATCCGGACAGGATTTCTCCGGAAATCCGGACAGGATTTCTCCGGAAATCCGGACAGGATTTCTCCGGAAATCCGGACAGGATTTCTCCGGAAATCTGGACAGGATTTCTCCGGAAATCCGGACAGGATTTCTTCGGAAATCAGGACAGCATTTCTCCAAAATTTCGGAGAGGATTTCTCCGGAAATTCGGACAGGAATTCTCCGGAAATCCGGACAGGATTTCTCCGGAAATCCGAACAGGATTTCTACGGAAATTCGGACAGGATTTCTACGGAAATTCGGACAGGATTTCTACGGAAATTCGGACAGGATTTCTACGGAAATTCGGACAGGATTTCTCCGGAAATTCGGACGGGATTTCTCTGGAATTTCGGACAGGATTTCTCCGGTAATCCGGACAGGATTTCTCCGGAAATCCGCACAGGATTTCTCCGGAAATTCGGACAGGATTTCTCCGGAAATCCGGACAGCATTTCTTCGGAATTTCGGAGAGGATTTCTCCGGAAATTCGGACAGGATTTCTCCGGAAATCCGGACAGGATTTCTCCGGAAATCCGAACAGGATTTCTACGGAAATTCGGACAGGATTTCTCCGGAAATCCGAACAGGATTTCTCCGGAAATCCGAACAGGATTTCTCCGGAAATCCGAACAGGATGTCTCCGGAAATCCGGACAGGATTTCTCCGGAAATCCGGACAGGATTTGTCTGGAAATCCGGACAGGATTTCTTTGGAAATCCGGAGAGGTTGTCTCCGGGAACCCACTTAGGATTTCTCTGAAAATCAGGATTTCTCCCGGAATCCGCACAGGATTTCTCCGGAAATCTGGACAGGATTTCTCCGGAAATCCGGACAGGATTTCTCCGGAAATCCGGACAGGATTTTTTCGGAAACCCGGACAGGATTTCTCCGGAAATCTGGACAGGATTTCTCCGGATAACCGGACAGGATTTCTCCGGAAATCCGGACAGGATTTCTCCTGAAATCCGGACAGGATTTCTCCGGAAATCCGGACAGGATTTCTCCGGAAATCCGGACAGGATTTCTCCGGAAATCCGGACAGGATTTCTCCGCGAATCCGTACAGGATTTTTTCCGGAAATTCGGACAGGATTTCTCCGGAAATCCGGAATTGGACATTCTCAAACAAACATCGAACGCACCACTTGACAACACAAAGTTGTATGAGGCTGTGTAAACCTGAATTTCATTTATAATGTTCCAATCCAATAGATCATTATCGATGGCTTATACTCTAAGGAATTCTCGGATACTTTTAATCAAACATTGAACTCATAACTAAATAAAACATAGATGTGTAAGCCTATAGGACTATAAACCTTTTTCATAATACAGCAAGAGGACACTTGTTATGCTTGTAGATCCGTTGGTTTATGCTCAAGAAAAATTTTTGAGGACCCTTAAGTAGACCCCCCTTATCCTTCACCCTTGAGCACGCCCCAAACTTCTCTTAACTTCTTATTATTATTACGTTCAGAAAGGTACCTAAAAGATTAACCTACGTGGATTCTATGTAACAATGTTTTAGCAGACGTAGAAATGGTCATTGGTGAGCTCATTCCATTAAATTGTTTGATATCGTATCAATATTTCGTCGTGACGGTCACCAACACTGTGAAAATTCAGTCGTTAAATTACAATTACATACTAATTGACATGTGGTTCAAAACAGGTTTTTCTTCAACGTTCGACGGTGTAATGCAAGCATCTCTCATTACATTACGAATTTTCGATGGCACATTGATTATGATTAAAGTTGGTCATTACCTGCAATGAAAAAAGAAAAACATTTTTAGAAATTATGACTTTATTAGGTTAGTTTTGTATACATAATGGTAGCTTTCAAATAAAGGCAGCAGATTTTGATGGGAGCCCATCTGGCGAGGAACACATATCAATACAGTCACGAATTCCAGTAGATATTTTCTTCTCAGTATTTCTTTAGTTATATTTTAACGATTTCAAAACGAATTCGTTTCAAACATTGATAGGGTTTACCTTTGAATCATATTCAACGCTCCTAAATTGCTAGGCTTGATTGGAAAGTGAAGCAAAACTAATGTTTTCCAACTTCAAGCAAATACTTGAAAACCTCATCAATGTCTAAAAACAAATCCCCCCGTTGAAACCCCCTCCATCCCAACCGTTTCCCACGGAAACTCGAAGTCGCGCTCGAAAGCAAAAAAAAAACTCCCAATCATGAACCTCAATCATTATAAGTCGGCGAGCATCGAATCGAAAGGTGTTGCTGTTGTTGATTTTTTCTCGCCACTTCACCGAGCTTAAGCGCTCTCACTCTCCATCCGAACGTCCGTCCGTCAATTTGATCTTCCTCGCCGCACCGTGTCATCATCTTCTTTTTCTTCAACTTCAGCATCAGCTTCGATTCCATGCGGAATCGGACCCTCATTGCACCCTCACTCAAGGAAGGAATTCGCTTGGATTGACCGACCGAGACTTGAAAGGCGTGCGCGCGGCGTGCACAAATCTCAGTTAAATCGCGTTCAGCCAAGGCAGCAATTCTTTCAAAGCCGACGCCGCCGCACCCGTGATAATGGTCGGCCTTTTTCTTTCGCCTCGCGATTCTCACTCGGGACGTTTAGGAGGGTGGTGTGTCCCGAGTGGACTGGGATGACACGAAATTATGCGAAAGAAAGCATTTCAGATACATTCTACGCTTTTTAGAACATTTTGCAGTCATACTAGGTTTTGGCCAACATGGCCGAAGCGGTTAACGCGCGGGCATTCAGTTAGAACATGTCTGGGTTTGATTCCCGGTCGGTCCAGGAACTTTTCGTAATGGATTTTTTTTTTGTTTTATTTGTACATATGTAGAGTATCTTTGGGACTGAGAAAGATCTCAGCTAACAACTATGGAAGTTCAAAGGTGATATGCAAGCTTTGTTCCAGTTCAAAATAATGCCAACTACAAGATGAAGAAAAGATACTATAATCGTGATCCCTCAGCCCAATCGGGTCCGGCGCGCATTTGACACGGACCCCGCTGCTGATTGATTGGTCCACATAGCAGGTCGTCCCCACCTCTACCGCACCACGGTGGCACGGGAAGACCCGAATCCATGATGGAGTTAAATGCCTCTTTCTCTAAATTGTGCGCGCCCTCCCAAGAGAGAGAAAGTGCAATATCAATTTAATTCCCAAGAAGATTATCCCGCGTCGTCGTCGTTGTAGCTATTTCGGTTGGAACGTTGAAATTGAACCTTTCTCCATATTGTCGGTGGTGGTTGCACTACTGGAATGGCGCGGGGTCTAATTTCAGAAACGGTTCAAATCGAGCGCCGCCAAGAAAAGCCACCCTAATGGTAATTATGGCGGTCCGGTGTGTACCGCATCGTTCACTAGACAGGGGTTCTTGATCTGAGGACAAACGTTCACCGATCAAAAATAATTGACTCCTCAAATTGGGCGTCCCAATGCGCCCCCATTTTGTTGAAAATTTCACGAGACCCGGTGATTCAAAACCTCACTAATTTTCGTTTGGGAACCCCTGTCCGGGGAATCGGTAACCTAATCATACACACAGTGGCGAACAAAGATACTGATGCTGATGATGATGATGATGCTAGTCCGCTGGTCTACTCGGGTAAGCGGCGATTGAACCGAGCCTAAATTGCATTATGACGCCAAAAATTACACTTTCTAACCATTTGAGTATTGAGCAGAGCGAGGAGACCTCGGCCCGCGACTACAGCAGCATCACCTTCCCTTATTTGGTGGGTGCGAACCGACCGAGAGTTGACACGGGAGCAGCGCTCTTGAGACGAACCGATTCACCCGAATTGGTTGCGGTTTCGCCAGATAGCGGGTGTAATCGTGGTGGAACGTCTGGCGCCATCTGGAGAACGATATGGAAAGTGTGACTGAAATGGGAATGTGATCCCAAAATAGTACGACGATGCGTCGTGAATACAGTTTATGGAAGACAAAATCTCAACGTTAAAAAGGTAGCGGGATTACAAACAAGTCCATCCGAAGAAAATTTCCCCTGGAAATCCGGAGAGGATTGCCCCCGGAAATCCGGAGAGGATTTCCCCCGGAAATCCGGAGAGGATTTCCCCCGGAAATCCGGAGAGGATTTCCCCCGGAAATCCGGACAGGATTTCGCCGGAAATCCGGAGAGGATTTATCCTGCAATCCGGATAGGATTTCTCCAGAAATCCGGACAGGTTTCTCCAGAAATCCGAACAGGATTTCTCCAGAAATCCGGACAGGATTTCTCCGGAAATCCGGACAGGATTTCTCCGGAAATCCGGACAGGATTTCTCCATAAATCCGGACAGGATTTCTCCAGAAATCCGGACAGGATTTCTCCAAAAATCCGGACAGGATTTCTCAAGAAATGCGGACAGGATTTCTCAAGAAATCCGGACAGGATTTCTCAAGAAATCCAGACAGGATTTCTCTAGAAATCCGGACAGGATTTCTCCAGAAATCCGGACAGAATTTCTCCAGAAATCCGGACAGGATTTCTCCAGAAATCCGGACAGGATTTCTCTAGAAATTCGGAGAGGATGTCTCCAGAAATCCGGACAGGATTTCGCCGGAAATCCGGACAGGATTTCTCCAGAAATGCGGACAGGATTGCTCCGGAAATCCGGACAGAATTTCTCTAGAAATCCGAACAGGATTTCTCCAGAAATTCGGACAGGATGTCTCGAGAAATCCGGACAGGATTTCTCCAGAAATCCGGACAGGATTTCTCCAGAAATCCGGACAGGATTTCTCCAGAAATCCGGACAGAATTGCTCCAGAAATCCGGACAGGATTTCTCCAGAAATCCGAACAGGATTTCTCCAGAAATCCGAACAGGATTTCTCCAGAAATCCGAACAGGATTTCTCCAGAAATCCGAACAGGATTTCTCCAGAAATCCGAACAGGATTTCTCCAGAAATCCGAACAGGATTTCTCCAGAAATCCGAACAGGATTTCTCCAGAAATCCGAACAGGATTTCTCCAGAAATCCGAACAGGATTTCTCCAGAAATCCGAACAGGATTTCTCCAGAAATCCGAACAGGATTTCTCCAGAAATCCGAACAGGATTTCTCCAGAAATCCGAACAGGATTTCTCCAGAAATCCGAACAGGATTTCTCCAGAAATCCGAACAGGATTTCTCCAGAAATCCGAACAGGATTTCTCCAGAAATCCGAACAGGATTTTCCAGATATCCGGACAGGATTTCTCCAGAAATCCGGACAGGATTTCTTCAGAAATCCGGACAGGATTTCTCCAGAAATCCGGACAGGATTTCTCCAGAAATCCGGACAGGATTTCTCCAGAAATCCGGACAGGATTTCTCCAGAAATTCGGACAGGATTTCTCCAGAAATCCGGACAGGATTTCTCCAGAAATCCGGACAGGATTTCTCCAGAAATCCGGACAGGATTTCTCCAGAAATCCGGACAGGATTTCTCCAGAAATCCGGACAGGATTTCTCCAGAAATCCGGACAGGATTTCTCCAGAAATCCGGACAGGATTTCTCCAGAAATCCGGACAGGATTTCTCCAGAAATCCGGACAGGATTTCTCCAGAAATCCGGACAGGATTTCTCCAGAAATCCGGACAGGATTTCTCCAGAAATCCGGACAGGATTTCTCCAAAAATTCAGACAGGATTCCTCCAGAAATCCGGACAGGATTTCGCCGGAAATCCGGACAGGATTTCTCCAGAAATGCGGACAGGATTGCTCCAGAAATCTGGACAGGATTTCTCCAGAAATGCGGACAGGATTGCTCCAGAAATCCGGATAGGATTTCTCCAGAAATGCGGACAGGATTGCTCCAGAAATTCGGACAGGATTTTTCCAGAAATCCGGACAGGATTTCTCCAGAAATCCGGACAGGATTTCTCCAGAAATTCGGACAGGATTTCTCCAGAAATCCGAACAGGATTTCTCCAGAAATCCGAACAGGATTTCTCCAGAAATCCGAACAGGATTTCTCCAGAAATCCGAACAGGATTTCTCCAGAAATCCGAACAGGATTTCTCCAGAAATCCGAACAGGATTTTCCAGATATCCGGACAGGATTTCTCCAGAAATCCGGACAGGATTTCTGCAGAAATCCGAACAGGATTTCTCCGGAAATCCGAACAGGATGCCTCGAGAAATCCGCAAAGAATATCTCCAGAAATGCGGACAGAATTGCTCCAGAAATGCGGACCGGATTGCTCCAGAAATGCGGACAGGATTTCTCCAGAAATCCAGACAAGATATCTCCAGAAATCCGAAGAGGATTTCTCTAGAAATCCGGACAGGATTTCCCCAGAAATCCAGACAGGATTTCTCCAGAAATCCGGACAGGACAGGATATCTCCAGAAATGCGGACAGGATTGCTCCAGAAATCCAGACAAGATTTCTCTAGAAATCCTGACCGGATTTCTCCAGAAATCCGGACAGGATGTCTCCAGAAATCCATACAGTATTTCTCCAGCAATCCGAACAGAATAACTCCAAAAATCCGGACAGGATTTCTTCAGAAATCTGGACAGGATTTCTCCAGAAATCTGGATAAGATTTCTCCAGAAATCCGGACAAGATTTCTCCAGAAATAAGGACAGGATTTTTCCAGAAATCCAGACAGGATTTCCAGAAATCCGAACAGAATAACTCCAAAAATCCGGACAGGATTTCTCCAGAAATCTGGACAGGATTTCTCCAGAAATCTGGATAAGATTTCTCCAGAAATCCGGACAAGATTTCTCCAGAAATAAGGACAGGATTTTTCCAGAAATCCAGACAGGATTTCTCTAGTATTTCTCCAGAAATCCGGACAGGATTACTCCAGAAATCCGGACAGGATGTCTCCAGTAATCCGGACAGGATTTCTCCCGAACTCCGGACAGGATTTCTTCCGAACTCCGGACAGGATTTTCCGGACATCCGGGGAGGATTTCTCCGGAAACTCGGATAGGACTTTAACAGGAATCCGGGGATGATTTTTAGGAAAATATGGAAAGGATTTCTCGGATAATCCGAAGAGGATTTCTCGCAAACTATGGAGAGGATTTCTCCGGAAATCTGTAAAGGATTTCTCTATAGATCAGGACAAGATTTCTCCAGAAATCCAGACAGGATATTTCTGAAAATCCGAACAGAATTTCTCCGGAAATCCTAACTGGATTTTCCCGGAAATCCTAACTGGATTTTCCCGGAAATCCAGACAGGATTTCTCCGGAAATCCGGACAGGATTTCTCTGGAAATCTGGACAGGATTTCTTCGGAGAGGATTTCCCAGGAAATCCGGAGAGGAAATCTGAAGAGGAAATCCTGAGAGGATTTCTACGAAAATCGGTAATAGATTTCTCCGGAAATCAGTGGATGATTTCTTCTGAAATCCAGGGAGAATTTCTTCGGAAATCCGGAGAGGTTTTATCTGGAAATCAGAGGGGATTTCTCCGAAAATCTGGAGAGGATGTTTTTGAAATCCATGCAGGATTCTTCCGGAAATCCATAAAGGATTCTGGAAATCCAAGGAATATTTCCCAGGAAATCCAGGAAGGATTTTCAGGGAAAAATCCAAGGAGGATTTCTACAGAAATCCAGTCTGAGTTTTCTAGAAATCCAGGGAGGATTTTTCCGGACATCCAAAGAGGATGTCTTCGGGAAATTCAAGGAGAATTATTCCAGATATCCAAGGAAGATTTCTAATGTAATCCAGGGAGCATATATCCATAATTGCAGCACTATTTTTCGGAAATCCAAGGAGGATTTCTCCGGAAATCCACATTGAAAACTTAGATTTTTTTAAATTTTGAGTAATTGATTGAATAAATAATATTTTACAGTCCCAGAAGAAGGTCCCAAGGAAACCGAACAGCTACCGGAGGAGTGGAAGGAAGGGGTAATCTGCCCCATTCACAAGAAAGGCGACCATTTGGAATGTGAGAACTTCAGGGCGATAACTATTTTGAATGCTGCCTACAAAGTGCTATCCCAGATCATCTTCCGTCGTCTGTCACCTAAAACAAATGAGTTCGTGGGAAGTTATCAAGCCGGCTTCATCGACGGCCGGTCGACAACGGACCAGATCTTTACCGTACGCCAAATCCTCCAGAAATGCCGTGAATACTAGGTCCCAACGCACCACCTGTTCATCGACTTCAAAGCGGCATACGATAGTATCGACCGCGCAGAGCTATGGAGAATCATGGACGAAAACGGCTTTCCTGGGAAGCTGACTAGACTGATTAAAGCAACGATGGACGGTGTGCAAAACTGCGTAAGGGTTTCGGGTGAACTATCCAGTTCATTCGTATCTCGCCGGGGACTGCGACAAGGTGACGGACTCTCATGTCTACTCTTCAACATCGCGCTGGAAGGTGTGATGCGACGAGCCGGGCTCAATAGCCGGGGAACGATTTTCACAAAATCCGGTCAATTTGTGTGCTTTGCGGACGACATGGACATTATCGCTAGAACATTTGGAACGGTGGCAGAACTGTACACCCGCCTGAAACGCGAAGCAGCAAAGGTCGGACTGGTGGTGAATGCCTCAAAAACAAAGTACATGCTGGTAGGCGGAACCGAACACGACCGGATCCGTCTGGGTAGTAATGTTACGATAGACGGGGATACTTTCGAGGTGGTGCAGGAATTCGTCTACCTCGGATCCTTACTGACGGCTGACAACAACGTGAGCCGAGAAATTCGGAGGCGCATCATCAGCGGAAGTCGGGCCTACTACGGGCTCCAGAAGAAACTGCGGTCGAAAAAGATTCACCCACGCACCAAATGCACCATGTACAAAACGCTAATAAGACCGGTGATCCTCTACGGGCACGAGACCTGGACCATGCTCGAGGAGGACCTACAAGCACTCGGAGTTTTCGAGCGACGCGTGCTAAGAACGATCTTCGGCGGTGTGCAGGAGAACGGTGTGTGGCGGAGAAGGATGAACCACGAGCTCGCTGCACTTTACGGCGAACCCAGCATCCAGAAGGTGGCCAAAGCCGGAAGGATACGGTGGGCAGGGCATGTTGCAAGAATGCCGGACAACAACCCTGCAAAGCTGGTGTTTGCAACGGATCCGGTTGGCACAAGAAGGCGTGGAGCGCAGAGAGCACGATGGGCGGACCAGGTGGAGCGTGACTTGGCGAGCATTGGGCGCGACCGAGGATGGAGAGCGGCAGCCACAAACCGAGTATTGTGGCGTACTATTGTTGATTATGTCTTGTCTGATACCTGATACGCTTTACTTCCCTTCCGAAGGAAGAACTCACACTTTGCGAGTTTGTTGGGAGTGGGATTCGATCCCAGGTCCTCGGCGTGATAGTCAAGTGTTCTAACCATCACACCAGGTCCGCTCCACACTTGTCTTAATGATGTTGAACAAATAAATGTATGTATGTATGTATGTATGTAAGAAGGTCCCAAACGGGCCGAAACGTTGGAAAAGATAAATTAGCTGTATTTATATTTTTTTTTGTCAAGACTGGAAAACCATCCTCCTAGAGCAGAAATCCACATAGGCCGTTAATCCGAAAATTTTATCCTTTGAATCGTAGCGTGATATTTGTATTCTGAATTCCGAGAGGAGGTTATTCTTCGTCAATAAGAGAAGGTAAGCATTTCATGTTCTATTTTTGGCTCCGTAATGGGCACTGCCTTATCCAGATATTCATCAGGTTGCCTCAAAATAGACTTCGTGGAATTAGTATCGACAAATTGGCCAAGAAGTTTATGGTCATTTAGGAATCAAATTCGCCGCTTACAACGTACATTCCGCAATAAATTAAGCGAAACCTTAACCACTCAGCACGATCCCAATTGAATACTAATAGATCTTCTCCAAAATGGGAAAAACGGCACATAGGGAATCGACTATAATTACATCGTTAAAATCAACCAACTAGAAGAGAACGAGACAGCGAGAACGCAACACCTTCGCCTCAACCGCTCCAAAATTATCACCTGGCCAAATTTAGAAACATGGCATTCGGAGTGGTCTGCGACCATGTTTGATGGCAAACTACTAACACCCTCGCCTTCGGAATTGGATCCGAAACATCAAACTACTGCCGTTTTCGAAGCTGATGGCATACAGAACTCGTACTCACACTCTCTCATGGGACTTGCACTGACTGTACTCTCTCTTTGATGATGATGATAAGCTACTACAGCCAGCACGGGCCTCCAAACGACTCCCCGTCTTCGGCGTGCTACTGGATGATCTGGCGGTGTCGTGTCGTCCGACATCCAGTCATACAAACTGAACCGCACTTTGCTAGCTTGAATTTAAATAGCTTCCAACGCGAGTTTTATTGCTCCGAAAGTCCACCCCCCACAGTGGGATCATTCTGGAAAAAGACGATCAAAACCTCTAAGAGCCGTTAGATGACATTTTAGCACATAGGTGTCTTTGGAAGATATGTTCAGAAAAATCTTCTCTATTTTTATGCATATTCACTGTATGGTAAAACTGTAGGGTGAACCCGAGCAAAAAAATATTTTTTCAAAATATTTTTTTAGAGGGTAGATGTCTTCAGCAAAGTTGTAGAACAAGTAATTTCAAGTAACTTTGCTGAAGACACCATATAGCTTGGACTTCATTTTTAGGAAGAAAATATGAAAGTTTAAAAAACAACCTCAAAATCAGTTTTTTGAACTTTTCCATGATTATATCGTAAAATTTCAACGTGATATGTTCTACAAGTTTGTAGGTACTGCTGGAATACACTATCTTGCTGAAGACACCAACTCTGTAAAGTTGAAAATTGCTCCAGTAAACCAATTTTTTTGAAATTTTTTCACTATTTTCACTATTGAATATTTTTTGAATAGGCACTTTTTGGCAGCCGTGCTATCAAAATTTCAATGCTTTATCATGTCCAGAATAGACCAAAAGTGATTTAACAATCGGGTCTGATAAGGCACTTTGATTCCTGATGCTATTTTAATAGTCATTTTTCAAAGAAAATATTCACAAATTTCATACAAATCATTTAATACAAACTGAAAACTCACGAAAACTTTTCGACATTTATATTTGTTAATCAAAATAGTATTCTAGTTGAAATAGTCAACATTTCCAACACTGTGGTTGACTTTACATTGAATACCCGACAAAAAATATTCAATAGTGAAAATAGTGAAAAAATTTCAAAAAATTGGTTTACTGGAGCAATTTTCAGCTTTACAGAGTTAGTGTCTTCAGCAAAATAGTGTATTCCAGTAGTACCTACAAACTTGTAGAACATATCACGTTGAAATTTTACGATATAATCATGGAAAAGTTCAAAAAACTGATTTTGAGGTTGTTTTTTAAACTTTCATATTTTCTTCCTAAAAATGAAGTTCAAGCTATATGGTGTCTTCAGCAAAGTTACTTGAAATTACTTATTCTACAACTTTGCTGAAGACATCTACCCTCTAAAAAATTATTTTGAAAAAATATTTTTTTGCTCGGGTTCACCCTACAGTTTTACCATACAGTGAATATGCATAAAAATAGAGAAGATTTTTCTGAACATATCTTCCAAAGACACCTAAGTGCTAAAATGTCATCTAACGGCTCTTAGAGGTTTTGATCGTCTTTTTTCAGAATGATCCCACTGTGCCCCCTCGGCAGCTCTTCTTCGTCGGTTCGTGCCCGAGCACCATACATTTGTTGAAAGATTAAGAGACGGAAATTCAGTCGGCAGCCAGCAGCAAACAGCCAGCGTGGAGAAGCGAACCATTTGCTAATTTTATGTTCCTCATTAATAAAATATTAAAGCTGGATCCCCTCTGGGCGTTAGGGGTTATTTCGAGGCAGTACGGAGCGAGCGTACGGCGGCTAGATGAATTGGGAATAGAGCCGACGAGAGAGCGAGCGACGGTTGGTGGGCGCAGCTTGAACGAACGGGACTGCTGGAGGAAAAAAGATGGATGGCAGAACTTTTGATACAGGCCAAACTAACCGAGAAACACAGGTTTTCTTGTGCTGATAGGGGTACTGGAACATGTGTCTAGGGTTACTAGACTAATTGCGACTGGATTTGATTGAAAAATGGAAAATCTAATTTGAGGCGTTTTTAGGCGTGCCTGTTGGGGCGCCAGACCCCTATGGGCATGGGTTCAACTCCCACCCGGAACTTTTTTTTTTTCTTAGCCAAATCTGGAAATTCCACCGTCGTAATTGCAGAGGGACATAAATCACACACCGAGAGCCCGCAAGTTGAGTCCATTTGAGGAAAGTTTGTTGCTAATTAGCACCTCGCAATTTTTTTTTCTGCGCCGACCGAATTATTTATTCTGCTTCTCTCTCTCTCTGGGGGACTATCTCCGTCTGACTGCGCCGGGGAAGTCGTAAATTTCGGTCGGCCAGGATTGCGCTGCTCTGCCCCTGCTGGGATGCCAGGCCAATCAGACCCGCCTCGGAGATTATGGACGGTTGTGGCCCGAATTGGCCATATACATTCGGTGAATTATTGCCAAAATTGTGAGAAATTGGGTCATTTGATTATTTTGGAAATTTATTTCCACCGTCACCACGCAGAACGCAGTGTGGAGCTCGCTCGGTCGCATCGGAGAAATGGCAAATTGGATTTTCCTGGAATTTGTGCACGACGGTAGAACCCCCGTTGGCGACGGAGGCACGACGCAGTGCGCGATTTAATGAGCTTGGTGCCGTTCGCCGGTGTGCCCTGTGGTTAATGTGTATCAGTGTGCGGCGGTACGACAACGCTCGATGCAGCCGTGGTACACCTGTTTCGATGTAGCTACTTGGCATTTTTCCGTTCGTGGTCCCGCAGCAGCCAAAAGCCAGCAACCAGAGGCTTTCGAAAGTGCTTTGTGTGTGCAATATAAATGGACTCTTCTCCGAAAGCATGCCTAATGGATTACGTCTCCTACGTCTCGGCCGAGAGATGGAACTAAAATTAATAGATCTCCGCTCGCTGCTGGTTTCCCATGCGCAGCAGTTGAGTGCAGTCGATTTGAAGCGGTATGACAAACGCAGCAGTAGGGCAGCACGTTTAGGGAAGTGGTCGTTCGGAGGAAGTGATCATAATTTCATGAAACAAAAAGTCGGACGAGAAATGGTCGTTTGATAGGTGGTGTAGAAGGCTAAAAAGCTACGAGGAAAATTTTCCATAAAACTGGATGCCAATCAAATTAGGAATTTAAATGCTATTTACAGATTTAACAATATTTTTCAATACATACTCTTATTTATTCTGGTCTTTCCTTTTTGTAAGCTGTTACTCTCACCGGAAAGAGAGTTGCTTTGAAAAATCTTTGATTTCTCTTAGAATTCTCAGAAAATTATTCTTGAGAAAAAATCTCTTGAAATCCTGAGAGGGTTTTTCATGAAATCCTGAGAGGAATTCTCCCGAAATCGTGAGAAGATTTCTCCCGAAATCCTTAGAGGATTTCTTTCGAAATTCTGAGAGGATTTTTCACAAAATTCTGAGAGAATTTCTCTCGAAATTCTGAGAGGTTTTCTCCCGAAATCCTGGGAGGATTTCTCTTGAAATCCTGACAGGATTCTCTTGAAATCCTGACAGGATTTCTCTTGAAATCCTGACAGGATTTCTCTTGAAATCCTGACAGGATTTCTCTTGAAATCCTGACAGGATTTCTCTTGAAATCCTGACAGGATTTCTCTTGAAATCCTGACAGGATTTCTCTTGAAATCCTGACAGGATTTCTCTTGAAATCCTGACAAGATTTCTCTTGAAATCCTGACAGGATTTCTCTTGAAATCCTGACAGGATTTCTCTTGAAATCCTGACAGGATTTCTCTTGAAATCCTGACAGGATTTCTCTTGAAATCCTGACAGGATTTCTCTTGAAATCCTGACAGGATTTCTCTTGAAATCCTGACAGGATTTCTCTTGAAATCCTGACAAGATTTCTCTTGAAATCCTGACAGGATTTCTCCTGAGAGGATTTCTCCTGAAACCCTGAGAGGATTTTCATTGAAATCCTGAGAGGATTACTCTTGAAATCCTGAGAGGATTTCTCCTGAAATCCTGAGAGGATTTCTCCTGAAATCCTAAGAGGATTTCTCCTGAAATCCTAAGAGGATTTCTCCTGAAATCCTAAGAGGATTTCTCCTGAAATCCTAAGAGGATTTCTCCTGAAATCATGAGAAGATTTCTCCTGAAACCCTGAGAGAATTTCTCCTGAAATCCTGAGAGGATTTCTCCTGAAATCCGAAGAGGATTTCTCCTGAAATCCTAAGAGGATTTCTCCTGAAATCCTAAGAGGATTTCTCCTGAAATCCTAAAAGGATTTCTCCTGAAATCCTAAGAGGTTTTCTCCTGAAATCCTAAGAGGATTTCTCCTGAAATCCTAAGAGGATTTCTCCTGAAATCCTAAGAGGATTTCTCCTGAAATCCTAAGAGGATTTCTCCTGAAATCCTGAGAGGATTTCTCCTGAAATCCTGAGAGGATTTCTCCTGAAATCCTGAGAGGATTTCTCCTGAAATCCTGAGAGGATTTCTCCTGAAATCCTGAGAGGATTTCTCCTGAAATCCTGAGAGGATTTCTCCTGAAATCCTGAGAGGATTTCTCCTGAAATCCTGAGAGGATTTCTCCTGAAATCCTGAGAGGATTTCTCCTGAAATCCTGAGAGGATTTCTCCTGAAATCCTGAGAGGATTTCTCCTGAAATCCTGAGAGGATTTCTCCTGAAATCCTGAGAGGATTTCTCCTGAAATCCTGAGAGGATTTCTCCTGAAATCCTGAGAGGATTTCTCCTGAAATCCTGAGAGGATTTCTCCTGAAATCCTGAGAGGATTTCTCCTGAAATCCTGAGAGGATTTCTCCTGAAATCCTGAGAGGATTTCTCCTGAAATCCTGAGAGGATTTCTCCTGAAATCCTGAGAGGATTTCTCCTGAAATCCTGAGAGGATTTCTCCTGAAATCCTGAGAGGATTTCTCCTGAAATCCTGAGAGGATTTCTCCTGAAATCCTGAGAGGATTTCTCCTGAAATCCTGAGAGCATTTCCCCTGAAATCCTGAGAGAATTTCCCCTGAAATCCTGAGAGAATTTTTCCTGAAATCCTGACAGGATTTCTCGTGAAATCCTGACAGGATTTCTCCTGAAATCCTGACAGAATTTCTTCTGAAATCCTGAGAGAATTTCTCCTGAAATCCTGACAGGATTTCTCCTGAAATCCTGACAGGATTTCTCCTGAAATCCTGAGAGGATTTCGCCTGAAATCCTGAGAGAATTTCTCGTGAAATCCTGAGAGAATTTCTCCTGAAATCCTGAGAGAATTTCTCCTGAAATCCTGAGAGGATTTCTCCTGAAATCCTGAGAGGATTTCGCCTGAAATCCTGACAGGATTTCTCCTGAAATCCTGAGAGGATTTCGCCTGAAATCCTGAGAAGATTTCTCCTAAAATCCTGAAAGGATTTCCCCTGAAATCCTGAGAGGATTTCTCCTGAAATCCTGTGAGTATTTTTCTCGATATCCTGAGAAGATTTTTGTCGATATCCTGATAGGATTTCTCTTGAAAACCTGAGAGGATTTCTCTTAAAATTCTGAGAGGATTTCTCCTGAAATCCTGGGAAGATTTCTCCTGAAATCCTGACAGGATTTCTCCTGAAATCCTAAGAGGATTTCTCCTGAAATCCTGAGAAGATTTCTCCTAAAATCCTGAAAGGATTTCCCCTGAAATCCTGAGAGGATTTCTCCTGAAATCCTGTGAGTATTTTTCTCGATATTCTGAGAAGATTTTTGTCGATATCCTGATAGGATTTCTCTTGAAAACCTGAGAGGATTTCTCTTAAAATTCTGAGAGGATTTCTCCTGAAATCCTGGGAAGATTTCTCCTGAAATCCTGACAGGATTTCTCCTGAAATCCTGAGAGGTTTTCTCCTGAAATCCTGAGAGGATTTCTCCTGAAATTCTGAAAGGATTTCTTCTGAAATCCTGAGAGGATTTCTCCTGAAATCCTGAGAGGATTTCTCCTGAAATCCTGAGAAGATTTCTCCTGAAATCCTGAGAGGATTTCCCCTAAAATCCTGAGAGGATTTCCCCTGAAATCCTGAGAGGATTTCTTCTGAAATCCTGAGAGGATTTCTTCTGAAATCCTGAGAGGATTTCTTCTGAAATCCTGAGAGGATTTCTCCTGAAATCCAGAGAGGATTTCTCCTGAAATCCTGAGAGGATTTCTCCGGAAATCCTGAGAGGATTTCTCCTGAAATTCTGAGAGGATTTCTTCTGAAATCCTGAGAGGATTTCTCCTGAAATCCTGAGAGGATTTCTCCTGAAATCCTGAGAAGATTTCTCCTAAAATCCTGAGAGGATTTCCCCTGAAATCCTGAGAGGATTTCTTCTGAAATCCTGAGAGGATTTCTTCTGAAATCCTGAGAGGATTTCTCCTGAAATCCTGAGAGGATTTCTCCTGAAATCCTGAGAGGATTTCTCCTAAAATATTGAGGGGATTTCTCCTGAAATCCTGAAGGAATTTCTCCTGAAATCCTGAGATTTTAATTTACTAAAAAATGTTACTTGGGTTCAGATAGTCTCAGAGGAATCAACGGGGTGTTAAGGGTCGTTTCGGAAAATTCCTCAGGGGTCGCAGGGGTTTTGATTTCGGGGGATCTGGGGTTTCAAGGTGTTTCAGGAGCACTTCAGGGTTTTTTTGGTGAGATTGAGTGTGTTTACAGTGGAGTGTTAGAGGGTGAGGAGGATTCATGGGGCATTCAGGGGCCTTTCGGGGGTTTCAGGGGTGCTTCCGAGGCATCTGGGTAGTTTCATGAGGGTTATCAGTGTTGTGGTCATGGTAAAACACTAGCTTTGAGAATGGATAGATAATTTTATTCCCCTTTACCTGATATATCAGTCGGTTGGTATGACTAAATTAGACCGAAAAACTCAAATTTCGAAAGCACAGTGTGTGTTTAATGACAAATTGAGATATTTATTTGTGAAAAAACTATCACTTGTTTCGGTGAGATTCGAACTTACGACCCCGTATCACTAGTCCGTCGCTTTAACCAACTAAGCCACAGAACAAGCTGCGATTCTGTGAAATATAAAGTCAAACTAGATTCGAAGCACCGCCCTATCAGGTATCAGTAGGACGGCTCCAAAGGCACGTTCTCCTCCATTTGGGAAATTGAGGGAGAGAAGGGAGCACCACCCTAACCGGGTCCGACTTTCATAACTCAACCTCTCTTTCGGCTTAGATGTCAATCTCCCACACTCTCGCGGTTGCGCCTTCGAAATGATGTGCGCGAGCGAATTGTTTATGCGATGAGATTCGATTTTTTTAAATATAATTTCTTGAAGTTGAAGCATTTTCTGTGCAACTAATATTATCAAAATTCCAGGAAACCATATTGACCAGTAAAACTTTTATCCTAGCAACTAAGGCTTGGACCACCCTACTGCACCATACTGTGCAGCAGCGCTGTTCCACTGCGGAATTGCACCAACTCTAAGCACTCGCATCGCAGAGCAGCATTGCTCCTGGCCTGTTTCACGAATTCACCTTTTTCTTGCTCGCTGCTCCGCGGTCGTCGTTCGTTCGTCGCATGTTAATGCCTTCGATTTAGTGGGTATGTATGTATGAAGGTACTACCGACCTCAATTCCCCCCATATTGCTTCGAAGACCCCGCAGTTCCAAACCCCTAGCCTGAACAGAGAGGCATTCGGTCGGACCCGGGTTTGCCACGCCACAGTTTATCCGGATTGCGTTTGGACCCGCCGCCACCGCCACAGCGAGTTCAGCCTCTCCCGCAGAAGTTGTTCAAGCGCAAAAACCTGTTCGGAAGTTGGGGATTAGGTGTGGTGGTGGCGAATCTGAAAGGGGTGGTGCGGAGCACTTGGGGAAGAATGGGGACGACTCCGACGACGACGGGTTGGTCGTAGTGTTCGCGTCCAACGATTTCGTGTTCGTCGTCGTCGTCGTCATCATTAACATGAAACCAAAGAGGCTGTGAAGAGGGCTGGTGTACAACTTCACACACAGGCAGCAGCCAGTAGGCCAGGCTGCTGCTGCTGGTGCTTGGCTCAATCATGTCTCGGGATCAGTTTGTTTGCATTGCACTGCACTGCACTGCTGACTGCAGCAGCAGCTACCCTGTAGGGTTCGAGATATGCGATTTTTTAGTGGAAGGATGAAATCCATGGGTTGTTCATTCGATGCAGGAAGAAATACTTTCGGGTTTCATGAGAAATCCTCTCAGGTTTTAGGAGAAATCCTTTCAGGATTTCAGGAGCAGTCCTCTCAGGATTAACAGAGAAATCCGTTCAGGATTTCAGGAGAAATCCTCTGAGAGCATTTCTCTTGAAATCCTGAGAGGATTTCTCGAGAAATCCTGGGAAGATTTTTTCCTGAAATCCTGAGAGGATTTCAACTGAAATCCTGAGAGGATTTCTCCTGCAATCCTGAGAGGATTTCTCCTGAAATCCTGAGAGGATTTCTCTTGAAATCCTGAGAGGATTTCTCTTGAAATCCTGAGAGGATTTTTCTCGATATCCTGAGAGGATTTTTCTCGATATCCTGAGAGGATTTCTCTTGAAAACATGAGAGGGAGGATTTCTCTTGAAATCCTGAGAAGGTTTCCCTTGAAATCCTGAGAGAATTTCATTTGAAATCCTGAGAGGATTTCTCGAGAAATCCTAGGAACATTACTCCTGAAATCCTGAGAGGATTTCTCTTGAAATCCTGAGAGGATTTCTCTTAGAAATCCTGAGAGGATTTCTCCTGAAATCCTGAGAGGATTTCTCCTGAAATCCTGAGAGGATTTTTTTCGATATCCTGAGAGGATTTTTGACGATATCCTGAGAGTATTTCTCTTGAAAACTTGAGAGGGAGGATTTCTCTTGAAATCCTGAGAAGATTTCCCTTGAAATCCTGAGAGAATTTCATTTGAAATACTGAGAGGATTTCTCGAGAAATCCTGGGAACATTTCTCCTGAAATCCTGAGAGGATTTCAACTGAAATCCTGAGAGGATATCTCCTGAAATCCTGAGAGGATTTATCCTGAAATCCTGAGAGGATTTCAACTGAAATCCTGAGAGGATTTACCTGAAATCCTGAGAGGATTTGTCTTGAAATCTTGAGAGGATTTCTCTTGGAAATCCTGAGAGGATTTTTCCTGAAATCCAGAGAGGATTTCTCCTGCAATCCTGAGAGGATTTCTCTTGGAAATCCTGAGAGGATTTTTCTCGATATCCTGAGAGGATTTTTGTCGATATCCTGAGAGGATTTCTCCTGAAATCCTGAGAGAATTTCTCCTGAAATCCTGAGAGGATTTTTTTTCGATATCCTGAGAGGATTTTTGTCGATATCCTGAGAGGATTTCTCTTGAAAACTTGAGAAGGAGTATTTCGCTTGAAATCCTGAGAAGATTTCCCTTGAAATCCTGAGAGAATTTCATTTGAAATCCTGAGAGGATTTCTCGAGAAATCCTGAGAGGATTTCTCGAGAAATCCTGGGAACATTTCTCCTGAAATCCTGAGAAGATTTCAACTGAAATCCTGGGAGGATATCTCCTGAAATCCTGAGAGGATTTATCCTGAAATCCTGAGAGAATTTCTCCTGAAATCCTGGGAAGATTTCTCCTGAAATCCTGAGAGGATTTGTCTTGAAATCTTGAGAGGATTTCTCTTGGAAATCCTGAGAGGATTTTTCCTGAAATCCAGAGAGGATTTCTCCTGAAATTCTGAGAAGATTTCTCCTGAAATCCTGAGAGGATTTCTCCTGCAATCCTGAGAGGATTTCTCTCGAAATCCTGAGAGGATTTTTCTCGATATCCTGAGAGGATTTTTGTCGATTTTTGTCCTGACAGAATTTCTCTTGAAATTCTGAGAGGGAGGATTTCTCTTGAAATCCTGAGAGGATTTCCCTTGAAATCCTGAGAGGATTTCCCTTGAAATCCTGAGAGAATTTCTTTTGAAATCCTGAGAGGATTTCTCGAGAAATCCTGGGAAGATTACTCCTGAAATCCTTAAAGGATTTCTACTGAAATCCTGAGAGGATTTCTCCTGAAATCCTGAGAGGATTTCTCGTGAAATCCTGAGAGGATTTCTCGTGAAATCCTGAGAGGATTTCTCTTGGAAATCCTGAGAGGATTTCTCTGGAAATCCTGACTTGTTCATAATCAACTTTCCGGCAGGAAATCTTCACAACAATCGGTGTTAACAACAAGTTTACGCAATCAGGTATCTGATTCAGATGGAAGAAGAGGGCGAAAACGGCGTTTCGTTGTACAGGGGATGGCCAAAATGTTTGGGATAGGCAACTTTTTTTTCTCCCACAAAAAAGTTCAACAAGCTATAACTTTTCATAGAGCGCATCAAAAAATCTCAAATTTTGACTGTTTGTCAACCTATTATATGTGCATCATTGGTACAAATTTCGGCTCGATTGATCAATATTTCGCAAAGTTAGAACCGTTCGTGTAAAACACTATTTTTCAGACAACTAATTTTTGAGGTGTCATATCTCGGAAACCAGTGAACCGAATTCAATGAAATTTTGAACGTACACTAACAATATGTAAATGCTTCACAAACTATTAAAACATAGGTATTTTTTAAACGTTGAAAAAAGCTATCATGGATTGACACTTTTTGGATTTTTCTCGAAAAAATGTCATTTCTTTTACATCAATGTCAATAAGTTTTAGTGTTGGTATCCAAAGATTTTCCACTTCTGTTCTCAAGTTATCTCTAATCAGATATATTAGAGCCTATTTAGATTGATGGTAAAACACATTTAGTAATTTTTGTGTGGTATTGTAAATTTGACTTATTTTCCTCTATATGGGTAAAAATTTCAATCTGGTATAACTTAATTCGCCAAGAGAAAATATTAAATTTTATAATGTCGTCTTAAGTATCAATATATTGTTGAAGAACGATAAAAAAATCATTCAATTCGGTTCACTCGTTTCCGAGATATGACAGTTCAAAAATTAGTTGTCTAAATAATAGTGTTTTATCCGAACGGTTTTAACTTTGCGATAAATTAATCAATCGAGCCCAAATTTGTACCAAAGATGCACATATAATAGGTTGACAAACAGTCAAAATTTGAGATTTTTTGATGCACTCTATGAAAAGTTACAGCATGTTGAATTTTTTTGTGGGAGAAAAAAAGTTGCCTATCCCAAACATTTTGGCCATCCCCTGTATATTTTGGTAACGCACAATTTGATTCACCTGTAGTGCCGAGAAAGTTGCTAATTACTTTTCGATCCATTTTTTCCAGCTCAATTCAGGCCCACCCTAACGATGCAGTTAACTCGGTGTTTCGAGCTGTGGCCCACTGCAGATGAACGGTGCTGCTGCGATGGTGATGGAAGTAGTGGTAGGTACAGGAATTCCTCACGCGCGGCAGCACACAGAATCCATAGCATCGCATCGCAGGCAGCTTGCAACTCCCCGTAGCGGGCGCGCGAGTTAGTCATGGAATGGATTGTTGTTCCGCTCACAACTCCTCTGGCTCTGGCTCGCTCGCTCGCTCGCTTGCCATCCATTATGCTTCCATTAGTTAGCTGTAGTCCGGTTGCTTGGTTGGGTTGGTTGGTTGGAGGAGGAGGATTGGATTTTCGCGGTGATCGTCGGCGTTGTCGTTGTCGTTGTCGTCGGCGATGGCGGTGGCCTGCCTGCGCGACATTTAGATGCCGTGAATCATAGCGCATTTTCATAGCTGCGGTGTGCGATGCTGGTTGCTGCAGCTGGTGTGGGAAACAGACTCCTCCGCGGAGTGTGCGATGCGCACTCTCCTCCTTTCCGACGAGGTGCGATTATGAGTGATTGTAGGACTCAAGTGCCAGCCAGCACCATAATCGACGACGACGCCAAGTCATTCGCTAATTGTTGCAAATGTGCTTTGTGCGCTGTTTTGCGCGCGCGTTGCGGATTCTGGGGTGCTGGTTCGTTACGAAGTCTTAAGTTAAACAGAATGTTACCTGAATGTTGGAAGTAAACCATAGCTTGGATAGGAATTGTAATCGTACAGAAATTTATATCTCCAATTCATTTTGGTAGTTGAAAACCATGAAATCACGGAACGAACCATTGCCACATGGATGCTAAATGCATGATTTATGGAGGTAATTCTCACGCCAAGGACGACTGTTCGGTGAAAGAAGATTCCAGAACATTCAAATTGAATTGCGAAGGCAACCATAAGGTAAACTTATGGGATTGCCGTACTCGTAACAAAATTGTTGAATCACATGCCCGGCAGATGAATGGGAACGTCAATCGTACCCGTCCTCCGAAGGTAGGATTCTAATAAAATGAATTCCTCCATCAATGAATGTACGAGCAAATAATGTGCGCTCCAGTTAGTGAAGTAGGTAACTGCTCGATTAACGATTCTCTTTGAACGAATCCTCCTCCTAACCATGACCATGTGGCTGCTGGCAAGCAATCCTCAAACTCTTCTTATATTCAAACTGAAAAACTAAATACCTAATGCTTGAGAAAGTATGTCGGCTTCAGATTTTGACTTCAATTCAAGTGGGAGAGTAATAATTCTTCTTCTTCTTCTTGGCGTTACGTCCTAAATGGGACAAAGCCTACTCTTCTTTTCTATAAGCACTTCCACAGTTATTAACTGAGAGCTTTCTCTGGCAAAGACCATTTTGCTTGTGTATTTCGTGTCGCAGGTATGAAGATACCCTATGCCCAAGGAAGTAGAGGAAATTTCCATTGCGAAAAGTTCCTGGACCGACCGGGAATCGAACCAGTCACTCTAAGCATGGGCATGCTGAATACTAGTGCGCTTACCGCATCGGCTATCTAGGCCCTCTTGGAGCGTAATTCTAATAGCCGGACTTCTCTCTCCATTACAAGAAAAAGATTAAGTTTTGTAATGAATTCGATGGTAGTTGCGACTGGAACTTGATGTTAACTTTTATGTTCGGCTATCTCAGTCATACACTTAATTAGACGTTATATGCCGAAACGTCGGGTAGAATAAACATATAACGTCTAATTAAGTGTATGACTGAGATAACCGAACATAAAAGTTTTGTAATGAATATTGTTCTTCTAGTCAGAGGAAGTTCAGCACGCTGCTTGACCCCAAAACAGCCTATGTAAAACAGCACCTCTCAGAATCGGTTCCTTCTAAAATTCCCTTTTCCGAAACTATGTAGGCATCTGAAGTGCTCCCACTTGATCAAAATCAGAGCTGGGCGCAAACGATTTGCACTTACTTTGATCCCTCGCACCGCCTTTCAAACCCTCTCCATCCACTTGTTGGTACTTGGTGTTCCTTTCGGCGAGTCCGACTTTCCTCAATCGATGGACCGACCGACCAGCACCAGACCACTTCACCTCCAGTCGCCACCGTCGTTGTCGCCGCCATCGAGCGGTGTAGTTCTTTGTCATGGGCCCCGTAAAATGTAGCAATCTCTTGACACTTCAATTACCCTCTGCTAGTTTGCCGTGTTTTGCTTTCGAATTACCGCCGCCGCCAGTCAGTTCAGTCCAGTCCGCAGTCGATCGGTCGCACTTTACTTTAGTGGTCAATTGTTTTCAAGAATTAACAACTTGATTACTCTCTTGGGTTTGGCGGCTGTCGACAACGGCTAAAAGTGTGGTGTGGCATAAGGTTTTAACGATTGTTGAACAATTTGTGTGTAGCATAACAATAGGAGAAAAGGTGCGATTTGCTAGTAAATTTTACTATTTCATTGGAATGGTTATTTCAGTCAACCCTATAATGATTGGTAATCAATTTTGTAGGAAAACAGTAGCAAATTCATTTTGCACATACATACACGGACACGTTTTCTAATGCTTCCAGTGAGCTTTTCGCTCTTTGAAGGAAGCACGACACTAGACAACGGACTAGCATGCAACGCCCAGTGGCACAGCCGAAAACTTTTCCTGACAGCTGCGGCGGGAATCGAACCCGCGCTTCTTAGCACGATGCGACTAAGAGCTTGGTGACCCTAGCCGCACGACCACGGAGCCGCACATACTCACATACATAAAATAATCTCAAATTTGTCATCTTCCTAAAGGATGTTACAAATCTTAACTCCAACTTAAACTGTTTCTTAAAAGAAAGAGTGTAGCCATTTTGTTGGAAAGAAGTGGTTGTTTTAATTAGCACATACACACATGTCACAAACAGACAGACATTTGCTGAACTTAACGAACTGAGTCGTTAAAGGCGTCAAGAAACAATTTTTAATTTAATTTGATTGTTCGGATCTTTTTGTAAGATTTTGAGGAAAATGATTTGTTTCTACTTAAATTTACCAGTCTGGAAATTTCAAAAAATAACGGTATAAAATTTAAAATTACACATACACTGGGTATTCTTCGACTCCATCAAACAGGCTACCATAAAGCGAAGAAAATTCAAGCGCCCATGCCGAACCCCATATCGAAATACTTTCACCAATCACGCGCGCGCTCGAGTCAAACTTAATTTTTTTCCCTTCTCGACTCAAAGTGCTTAAGCTTCTCCAAGTCTTCCGGAACTATCTCGGCTTGTCCACTTATTCGTTTGGAAGTTTCCACTACATGTATACTCAATCGACACCCGTTCCTACACGCAGAGAAGGGATGAGAGATAGACGGATCCACTTGTGGTGGTTGGTGTGCCTCTTCCCGGTTCGATTTTGGGATAAAAGCAACAGCGGAATCGACCTAAGTTTTCGATTGATTAGTGAGTTATTACGATGGACAGTGAGTAGAAGTTGATGGAAATATGGACGAAATTCAACATTACGTCTTGTCAATCCAGCAGAGAAGACAGAAGAGACACAAAAAAATAAACATTTATGCTGTACAAGAGTGGAACAGACCACTCCTAAGCAAACTTTAGCTAAAGAAACTGTTATTCAGCTAGTTCCGTTATCTCGGAGAGCAAGCAACAAACAAGGTGTACCCGATTATCATCAAACTTTTCGAAGAAATCCTTCTCCAGATTTCAGAAGAAAATCTCCTCCGGAATTCCGGAGAAACCCTCTCCGGATTACCGGAGAAATCCTCCCCGGATTTCCGGAGAAATCATCCACGGATTTCCGGGGAAATCCTCTCCTGATTTCCAGGGAAATCCTCTTCGGATTTCCGGGGAAATCCTCTTCGGATTTCCGGGGAAATCCTCTTCGGATTTCCGGGGAAATCCTCTTCGGATTTCCGGGGAAATCCTCTTCGGATTTCCGGGGAAATCCTCTTCGGATTTCCGGGGAAATCCTCTCCGGATTTCCGGGGAAATCCTCTCCGGATTTCCGGGGAAATCCTCTCCGGATTTCCGGGGAAATCCTCTCCGGATTTCCGGGGAAATCCTCTCCGGATTTCCGGGGAAATCCTCTCCGGATTTCCGGGGAAATCCTCTCCGGATTTCCGGGGAAATCCTCTCCGGATTTCCGGGGAAATCCTCTCCGGATTTCCGGGGAAATCCTCTCCGGATTTCCGGGGAAATCCTCTCCGGATTTCCGGGGAAATCCTCTCCGGATTTCCGGGGAAATCCTCTCCGGATTTCCGGGGAAATCCTCTCCGGATTTCCGGGGAAATCCTCTCCGGATTTCCGGGGAAATCCTCTCCGGATTTCCGGGGAAATCCTCTCCGGATTTCCGGGGAAATCCTCTCCGGATTTCCGGGGAAATCCTCTCCGGATTTCCGGGGAAATCCTCTCCGGATTTCCGGGGAAATCCTCTCCGGATTTCCGAGAAAATCCTCTCCGGATTTTCGAGGAAATCCTCTCCAGATTTCCAGGGAAATTCTCTCCGGACTTCCGGGGAAATCCTCTCCGGATTTCCGGGGAAATCTTCTCCGGATTTCCGGGGAAATCTTCTCCGGATTTCCGGGGAAATCTTCTCCGGATTTCCGGGGAAATCTTCTCCGGATTTCCGGGGAAATCTTCTCCGGATTTCCGGGGAAATCTTCTCCGGATTTCCGGGGAAATCTTCTCCGTCGTCGGTCGGTGGATTATGAAACCTGGATGACTATGAAGGAATTTTGCTTCCTCACTGCACTGACTGATGGTGGTTCCGACTGGTTTGTTACCGCGCTGCTGCTGCTGTGGGACTGAGTAGTTATGAAGAATGGTGCGGGTTTTTGAGTCTTTTTTTTTTCTGATTTGGCGTGATGGAGCAAGTTCTGAGGAATCCTTTGATGGGAATTAAAGGCGGATAGAGGAGAAAACGTTTGATGAATGGAAAGGTTTTATTTGGTGGAAGTTCCACTATAACTGGGAAAATTCAAATCAGAAGACGATTTCCCCGGAAATCCGGAGAGGATTTCTCCGAAAATCCGGAGAGGATTTCTCCGGAAATCCGGAGAGGATTACCCCTGGAAATCCGGAGAGAATTTCCCCTGGAAATCCGGAGAGGATTTCCCCTGGAAATCCGGAGAGGATTTCCCCTGGAAATCCGGAGAGGATTTCCCCTGGAAATCCGGAGAGGATTTCCCCTGGAAATCCGGAGAGGATTTCCCCTGGAAATCCGGAGAGGATTTCCCCTGGAAATCCGGAGAGGATTTCCCCTGGAAATCCGGAGAGGATTTCCCCTGGAAATCCGGAGAGGATTTCCCCTGGAAGTCTAGGGTGGATTACTCCGGAAATCCGGAGAGGATTTCTCCGGAAATCCGGAGAGGATTTCTCCGGAAATCCGGAGAGGATTTCTCCGGAAATCCGGAGAGGATTTCTCCGGAAATCCGGAGAGGATTTCTCCGGAAATCCGGAGAGGATTTCTCCGGAAATCCGGGGAGGATTTCTCCGGAAATCCGGGGAGGATTTCTCCGGAAATCCGGGGAGGATTTCTCCGGAAATCCGGGGAGGATTTCTCCGGAAATCCGGGGAGGATTTCTCCGGAAATCCGGGGAGGATTTCTCCGGAAATCCGGGGAGGATTTCTCCGGAAATCCGGGGAGGATTTCTCCGGAAATCCGGGGAGGATTTCTCCGGAAATCCGGGGAGGATTTCTCCGGAAATCCGGGGAGGATTTCTCCGGAAATCCGGGGAGGATTTCTCCGGAAATCCGGAGAGGATTTCTCCGGAAATCCGGAGAGGATTTCTCCGGAAATCCGGGGAGGATTTCTCCGGAAATCCGGGGAGGATTTCTCCGGAAATCCGGGGAAATCTTCTCCAAATTTCCGGGGAAATCTTCTCCGGATTTCCAGGGAAATCTTCTCCGGATTTCCGGGGAAATCTTCTCCGGATTTCCGGGGAAATCTTCTCCGGATTTCCGGGGAAATCTTCTCCGGATTTCCGGAGAAATCTTCTCCGGATTTCCGGGGAAATCTTCTCCGGATTTCCGGGGAAATCTTCTCCGGATTTCCGGGGAAATCTTCTCCGGATTTCCGGGGAAATCTTCTCCGGATTCCCGGGGAAATCTTCTCCGGATTTCCGGGGAAATCTTCTCCGGATTTCCGGGGAAATCTTCTCCGGATTTCCGGGGAAATCTTCTCCGGATTTCCGGGGACATCCTCTCCGGATTTCCGGGGAAATCCTCTCCGGATTTCCGAGGAAATCCTCTCCGGATTTTCGAGGAAACCCTCTCCGGATTTCCGGGGAAACCCTCTCCGGATTTCCGGGGAAACCCTCTCCGGATTTCCGGGGAAATCCTCTCCGAATTCCCGGTGAAATCCTCCACGGATTTCCGGTGAAATCCTCCCCGGATTTCCGGTGAAATCCTCCCTGGATTTCCGGTGAAATCCTCCCCGGATTTCCGGTGAAATCCTCCTCGGATTTCCGGTGAAATCCTCCCCGGAGTTCCGGTGAAATCCTCCCCGGGGTTTCGGTGAAATCCTCCCCGGATTTCTGGTGAAATTCTCCCCGGATTTCCGGTGAAATCCTTCTCGGATTTCCGGACAAATCCTGCCCGGATTTCCGGAGATATCCTCCCCGGATTTGCGGAGAAATCCTGTCTGTCCGAACTTCCGGGAAAATCTTCTCCATATTTCTGGAGACTCTCAACCAATACTAGCTTGATTTGACACTGAAATTTTCCCATTCATAGTGGAAGTTCCATCAAATTAAACAGTTCCATTCATCAAACGTTTCTTCCTCTATCCGCCTTTAATTCCCATCAAAGGATTGCTCAGAACTTGCTCCATCACGCCAAATCAGAAAAAAACGACCGAAAAAACCGTACCATTCTTCACCACTACTCAATCCCACAGCAGCAGCAACGCGAGAACGTACCAGACTTCACCAGTCAGCGCAGTGAGGAAGCAAAATTCCTTCATAGTCATCCAGGTTTCATAATCCACCAAACCGACCGACGACGGATGACGGACGACAACGAACGACGACGAAATGCCAATTTAATCGCACAAATCTTTTCCACCCTCTCTGCCTGCAGAATGCGATGGGCGCGCGCGCCCGTCCATTGCGTGACATCGGCGGACCCAAAACGCGTTTGGGGATAGTGGGGCGAAACGGACTCATCAGCAGAACTAACACAAGGAACCGATCTGCTAGATATTAGCGGGCATCCTCGGTTACAGTGACGTCTGCTACGTCAGAATGCAGATCAGTTCTAGCCAAACGACGTTGATGATGCATTCGCTCGCCTTCGTGCGAAAATTGATTAGATAGCAGATACCAGTGGCTCAGGTTCGTTTTGGTATGTGGATTATCGGCTGTTAATCGCAATGTAGTGATTGCTTGGGAATTGTTGTAAAATTACGGAAGGTCAGGTGCATTTTGAGTATAAAGGGGTTGGATATTTCAACCCGTTTCCCATCTACCTTTCTCTTTTGCCCAAATCGAGAACCAAGTTGAGAGCTTTGGACCCACAAAAAAGCGTACAGCCATTATTATGCTAAATCACCCTCGCCGCTATCAATCTAATAATGATGATGATCATACTACACACTATCGCCGGCCGTGTAGTCATCCATCCAAACATCAACAGTGTAACCCGGCTACACTTCGGACTTGGGTTCGAATTCCGGAGGAGGAGGTCGAGGAGGAAGATATTAGAAGCGAGGAAAGTGAATGCCGCCTTTATCGAACCGGTTGTCCTTCGTCACCATTATCGTCATCGTAGTCACCGTGATGAGCTCCGGTTAATAATTAATCATTCGAGCGAGGAGCGTTGAAGATTTATGCGAATGTATACCTTAACCTAACCTTATAGTTTGTAATGGGGTCGCAAAAATCGGGCACATTAGTTCAAGGTGGCGGGTGTGTGCGGGTCAATTGATGTGAGGTTAGTTTGGAGAGAGCTGTGTGTGATGGAATGAGAGAAGGTTGAGGTGGAATTCAGCTGGTATGATACACAATCCGACGAAATTTCCATAGATTTGCAACAATCTCTTAGAAGCGGAACGTCTATTGTATCTTCCTTATAGAAATTTACAACTCATTGTATCGTACAAATCATTGAACGATTATACGTGGAATGGTTACTTAAAAAAAAGTTAACGATTTCATTATTAAAGTAGTAAAATTAACATTACACAATACTTTAAGAATAGCATAACGCTTATGATAACGATACCCTCAATGATCCATGGATAATACCGTATAATATCTTTCTGTAAAGTGACATACCAGGCCAGAACAGTACAGCTCACAGTACCGCACAAAGCCTGACCGAAACCAGAAAACACAGCGACGACTCGACATTGAACCAACACAGACACGATCGAGGTCACATTTCGGGAACAAATCGTACGCATACTCTCAAATACCACAGGTTCTTGCAATGCGGTGGTGTGTATGGGTCTGTCTGTAGGTAGGTAGGTAGGTCTACGAGCTTTGAATGCAACGATTCATACCGAAAGAACGGTTCTTTCGCAGCAAAAGATTGGTGTGCGCCTCCAGCTAGCCTCAGCTCCAGCATCCAGTTCTCGCAAGTCGCAGCGAGCGAAACCAACCGACCGACCCGGGCGGACAGACAACGACTTCGGAATCAGATTTGATCCAACCAAGACCGTTGTCGTTATTCGTTGGAGTTCGGTGGGACCTGGTTGGGACGGATCGAGGGGAGAAACATTTTTCTCGGTCTCCCGGTTTACCGACGCGTCGTCGTCGTCGTTGTCGTCGGTACCAAAGAGGAATCGAAAAGAATGGAACATAAATGAAAGAACATCAAACACTGAGACTACTGACGGTCGACGGACTGGATGGATGGATGGACGGACAGGCATGGGCTCTAAGCGAACCAGCAGAGATTGGATTGGGAGATCCATTCGTTCGCTGGTGGGGCCTCCACCTCCGTCTGTTCAGGTTGGAGTTACCTTCATGAGACATCTTGTTTTTTTTAGGAGCTTGTTTGATAGGTGTCTGTTTTGCTATTCGACGGTAACTGTTTTCATTGCTATAGGCCCTGCAGTGTGTAGGGTGACACAGGCGTTCTAACATCCTTTAGTGGAGACCTTAAGCAGAAACAGAAGCTGAGCTGTCGGAATACGAAGTTACGATATCTATTCATTCGTGTCCATTGAACTTTCTACTGAAGCCAACAGTCATCCGAAACTGTGTTGGTGTTCAGAAATTCCATTTAGAAGCAATAATGAACTTTGTAGAGGAACCTTCCTTTTCTCTGTTTGGAACATAAACCACTGCGACCAATATTTGATCTATTGTGGTATTGCAGATCTTAACTGTAAGTGAAATAGAACTTACGACCGCTGTAGCTTCTGTAATCCCGAGCAGAGGAGAATAGCAAATTGATAACAACCGAATCACATAGCCTGTTTTTATATCATAACTTGTTATTGTTAAGTTATCAAAATATATTTTTTAATAACATGATTTGTAGAGCAACCTTATTTTGTTATCTTCAAGTTATTGGGATATATCCACAAGATAACATTTCAATAATATATTTTTTTGTGGAACAAACTTAGTTATTATTCTGCTATTGGGAATGTACAAATATGTGATGAACAATAACACAACAATAACAAGTTTACAAATGTCCTGTTATTAAGTTGCAATTGATCTAACAAAACATGTTATTGAAATAATCTTCCAGGAACATTTTTTTGTTATGCTATTTGTTATTTTGCCGCTTATGACCGGCAAGTTTATAACAAAATATGTTATGCTAATAACATAAAAACTACTGATTCCATTATACAAATATTAAGCCAAAATAATATATTTTATTATGCTCTTGATATTTTCTTCTGCTCGGGAAACGGTCAATGTCGACTCGACATTCATTAATACTTTACTTTAATTATTGCTTCTCTTCTTATGGGCGATTTGCAATAAAGGAAAATACCAGAAAACCTAAACGTTCAGATTGCGAGACCAACCACAAATAAAGTTTTGACATTACCATACCCGTTCAAAAAGTTGTTGAATAACGTGCCCGGCAGATGACTAGGGAAGTCAATCATACCCGTATCCCGTACAGGTGGGATTGCTAACTACGGAAATTCTTCATTCAATCAACGGTCAATTGAAACTAATGAAAATCCCATAGTGGGCTTCGTGGCCGAGCGGTTAGCGGCGTCAGTCGTTTAGGTGTCTCGTAAGCCTCGGAGTGTGAGTTTGATTCCCACTCCAGTCGGGGAAAACGTTTCGACATTTTGCAGAACAACATTGACAGCCCTGATCTCCTGTTGGAACTCTCGTTGAATGCACCGCTTCGTCAGCTACGTCACACCGATTTTCTCTTTGTTCCGGGACATAGAACAGGCTACGGCCATAACAATCCTCTAAGCTCCTGCATAAGGGGTTTCAACGAAGCCAGTAACATTTTTGAATTTGGTATGACGAAGCAGAATTTTAGAAATAAGCTATAAGTTAAAATTAAGTATCAGTCTGTACGATTTATATCGAAGACAAAGAAATAATAATAATAATAATAAATTGTTTAAAAAAAAAAGAAAAAAAAAAAAGTTCTCCACCGGGCCACTGGGTGTTACATGTGTTTTCCGTTGTCGAATGTGAGTAGTGTTCAGTCTGTAGAGGCCGCAAGGTCGAAGACGGTGTAATTGTCTTTTTTTAAACCTTACAAACACTTATTAACACACACCCGCCCAGCGTCCTATTTCTAGGACAGTACTTTCGAAGGAAATACCTCGCCAATAACACAATATATCTGCATACTGTCGACGAAGAAGTTGTTCAGAAGATCCATATATCCTACATGGTGAACAATTAACTCCAGAATTCAGAAAAGTTGCTGCAAAGATTACGTAAAGACTGCCCCAGAAAGTATGGACGCACCTAGTCTTCAGTTGTCTGGGCCTGATCGATGGTCCTTTTTTCGGGCTCCGTTTTGTCTGTTTCTACTTACTATAGGATCGAAAATTCAAACGTTCGTTGCCACGATGAACAGTGAAATTCGAAATGGGAACCTTTTTGGTCATACCCCGCTCTGTGTTAGTTAGAAGGTTTTTTGTTGTGCTCAAGCACCTTCATTATTTGTTTATCCAAACGAGGGATAACAGGATCTGTATTTTTTACCCAAATTTGCCTATGCGTTAACGTGTCATTCCCATCGTGGTTGTTAATTGCTGGTTGCACAATTTTCTAACTTACTCCCACCATATTTTGTTCTTTTCCTAAGTGACCTTTCAAACTCTGTACATCGTTTGTGCACATTTTTTCAATGATGTTCCGTTGAAAGTTCATGTATTTTGAAATACATTGTTGGAACCGCAAAAACCGTCATACAAATGCTGAGCAAATAGGTTGACCAACAGGATGTAGCTTTCAAAAATAACTAGTCATCAATAGTTATGAAATGCCAGTATTTTCTTACTGCGTCCATACTTTCTGGACCGGTCTTTATTGCCGTGGTTTGTGAGTCCAAATTCAAATGTGAATACAACTTGTTTTTCTGATATCTTAACAAGGGTTTGAAATCGCATTTAAATGTCTAACTGAAGATTATTTAAATAGAAGATTAATATCCGTTTGAGCAACTCCGCCGAGGACACCAACTTCATGTCCTCGGCGGAGTTGCTCAAACGGATATTAATCTTCTATTTAAATAATCTTCAGTTAGACATTTTCTCAACAGATGGTGCTGCAGTATAATTGATTTGCTCTCCAACAACCAAAAGATACAATTTTAATGTTTTCTGCAAATATGTTTACCTGGCCAAAACTGGCCCAGAGAATTCTCTCAGGATTCCTTGCGAGCTCTTTCACGGATTCTTCCTGGGTTATGTTCCGGGATTTCTTAAGGAATTTCTTCTGGAATGCTCAGGGATTTCTCCCTTGATGAATTCCTGCATTAATTCACTTATTGATTGAACCAGGAATTCTTCCTGGATTTATTTCAGGAATTCCTTCATTGTTTTCTCACGTGAAGAGGAATTATTAGAAATTTATTCAGCGTTTCCTCAAGCATTTCTTCAGAGATTCCATCAGTGAATCGCCCTGGATTCTTCCACAGACTTTCCCTGGGTTTCAGCATTGACTTCTACTGGAATTCATCAATGGATTTCTTCCGGCATTATTCTCCGAGGTTCCTACAGCGAATTCCCCAGAGAACCCTTTCGGGATTCTTTCCTGCATTTTCTTTAGAGATATCTTTTGGGATTCTATAGGAATTTCTGCAGGATTCTGTCAAGGATTCCTCCAGGAATTCATTTTGGAATTCTTCTCGCAATCCCATCATTGCTTTCTCTCGAGATTTCTGCTGGGAATTCTCCCGTGATTCGTTGATGGATATTTTGCTGATTCCATGGAGGACTGCTCCCGGGATTCATTCAATGTTTTTTTTTATTTCTCTTTTATTCGTAAATTTGAACTTAGGCAAATTCTTCCTATATTTATTCTATGATTTATCCCGGGTTTATTTCCGGGATTCTTACATAGATTATTCCCGAGATTGCCTCATGCATTCATTCAGGATTCTTTATAGGTTTCCAGAATTCCTTTGAATATTTCCGCTGGGTTGCCTACAGGTTGCCCAAGCTTTCACTAGAGATTCCTCCTGAAATTTATCCGGGGGCAGGGATTGTCGGCATGCACAGTGCGGTGCAAAAAAAGTTAGTGCTTCACACGATCTGAAGTGCTGGTCTCCCGTTTTTTTTTTTGTCGAGAAACAGAGACATATGAGTGAAAGCTTTCGTAACTGTGCGAGAGGCAAATCGCAGCACTAGTGCTACGGAGAGAGTACTTGGCGCTGTGCTTGTCACAGTCCATTTGTGTGGTACTTTCAATATGCAGAAAAACACCTAATAAAATTATTAGAGAGTTTGTGTTTTCGTCAAAGTTGTTAAGCTAGTCATGGACTTACAAGTGATGAATCGTTTGATTTGAAATTTCACCAATCTTGTGTAGAATCAAGCACTGTGTCAAGCACAGAGGAAAACACAGAGAGAATGTATACGACAGAGTGCGAGAGACAGGAGACCGCTAGCGCACGGCAAAGAAAGGGTGCAACACACAACCGATTGCACGTACTCACCTCCCTCTCTAGTTTGATGTGCTGTCTCTTAGCAGCGTGTGCGGCACGCAAAGAGTTTCGAGTCGCACACTATCCCTGTCCCGAGTTTTCTTTGGGAATTCATCACGGTATTTCTTTGGGATTCCTCTTGTGATATTATTAATGACAACTTCGAGGATCCCTAAAGGCATTCCTCTAAGGATTTCTCCAGGTATTTCTTCAAAGACTCCTTCTGCGATTCCTTCATATATTCCACCTGAGATTTGTTCAGCGATTCTTTGTGAGATTTCTTCCGGAATTCCTACACTGATTATTATTAAGATTCCTCCAGATACCCCTTCAACGATTCCTTCACGAATTTCTCTTGGGGTTTCTTTCAGAATTCTCTCTAGGGATGTTTCCAGGAAATTCATTGGATTGGAATTTTGGAGAAACATCCTGGTATTAATCCAACATTCTTTAAGAAATTTCTGACAGGATTACTTTAAGAATTTTAGAAAATGATTCCTAGGCTTTCTCCCGGAATTCCGACAGGGATTTCTTCCGGGGTTCCTTCAATAATTTCCCCTGAGATTCCTTCATTGCGTTCTACCGGGATGGTTCCGGGTCATTTGGCCGAATGCCATCTGGCCGAAAATAAATGATGAACTTAAGTGACCATGTCACTATTCCTCGCATAAGTATGACTCGAAAAAACAGCCTATGATTCAAAGAAGGAAAAATCTTTGATAAAATATGGACAGCTTCAACGCCAACTCATCCCTGAATGTCAAAACTAGAAATAATAGCCTATGATTAAAAGAAGGCAATATTTTTGATGATCATATTGGTAGTTGAAATGTCAAAAAGTTCCTCTGAATGCTTTGAACATAATTTGGCCAAACGGCATTCGGCCAAACGACCATTCGGCCAGATGGCATTCGGATTTCTCCAGAGTTTATTTTTTTTTATTTTTTTCAAAGATTATCTCCAGAATTCCTTTATTAATTTCTTCCGGAATCCCATCATCAGTTCCATTTTTTAGGAGATTTATTGTAGGATTAATTTGATAATTTCGTCTGGATTCTTTCAGTATTTTTTTTTCAGTGATTCCTCAATTTCCATTGCGGATTTCACCGGGAATTCATTAAGGAATATCTCCATAGAATCTTTTAGGAAATCTTTACAAGATTCCTTACTACATGTCTCCTTGGGTTCCTTCACCGATTCCTCCAGGATTCTTTCAGGGGCTCTTCTTGAGATTCTTTCAGGAATAACACCAGGTTTCTTCCATGGATCGCTCTCGGGATTTTTTCGGGAATTTCTGACAGGAATCCTTCTGTAATCTTTTAAGGATATCTTCCGATATTCCTCCTAGGATTTTTCCTGAGACTGGATTCGTCCAGATAACTTTCCCGGAATTCCTGCGAGGGTGGGGACTAAGGGTATTCTTCAAAGGTGTAATATGCTACAAGGGCAAGCGAATGTCAAAAAATTATATAAAAAGGGCATCGTTATTTATGGATTTCCTGGGCCGACTGTAAATCGAACATTTTTGGACAACTTGTGACACCCTTTCGTAGCATATACAACATATTCCCATAACTAATATAAGTAAGGCTTAGTAAGCACATTGATGGCTGATCATTTTCTCGTCTGTGTGAAAAATAAACTTAAGGCAAAACTGGAGTCATTTTCTCGTTTTTGCAGAAACCTTTTTGTGAAATTTTGTTTTAAAATGGTTTCTGCGAAAACTAAAAACATTTTCCACCTGGAAAAAAAATAGGAGATACCTTGATCTATACTCGACATGTGCACGAAAACTGATTTTGAAAATATTGCTTAGTTATTTTATAAAAAAATCAAAAACCAAAAAGTGAGGAAATGGATCCAGTTTCGTCTTAAGTTAAAATTCACACAGAAAAAGGAATTAAAAAACTTTCTCGTAGTTGTTTGCCACTTCACACGCAGTCGAACTATAACTTAGTTATAGCGGCAAGTGCCCAAAATAGGTACATCTGTCCAAATGGTACAAGACCCTATATTTATACATTTATACAACTTTATTCATACACCAATGCGAATTAAACTGTCATAATAAAATAATGTAACAAGTGAAGTCGTATAATCATCGTAGTACGCAGTTATTCGAATTTATTTCACTTGTTATGAGTTCACTCGCACGATTATGCGAATAACTTATGTTTATCGCAATAGAACATTAGATTGTCGTTTTTGATTACGATGTATTCATACTTCATATGAGTTGTTTTGTATTTTTAAAAGACTTTAGCAATAAGTTCAAAAACAAACATCCTGTACGATGAAAATTGTTCCCCACCGTACATGTATGCGATAGTAACTAAAAATAATGCTTTATACGATGTAATGCGTGCATTCTTATGCGACTTCTAGTTGCCTGGATCAGCTAGCCATGCTGGGTTACAACGCATGGGTAACGAGTTCGATTCTCGGTCGGTCCAGAAACTCTTCGCCATAGAAATATCTTTGAATTCCTTGGTCAAAGCCATACGTCAGAAAAAGAAGGAATTTTCTGGAGCTAATGTCCTAGTTATGATGTCAAAACTTCTTAAAATCGAATGTATCTGTTTGAGAAGTTGTATTTGAACAGTCGGTTAATCCTACTCATCAGGTGGATTATTCTTGCGCCCTGCAATTTCCTTTGTGTGTCAAAACCTGTGCGTATTCGTGTTCTTTCTCCCTCTCTCTCGGCACGTTTTCTTCTGTAGTAGTCAACGTCAAAGCAAAGACAACGATACTACACTACGACGACGTACCGCACCGAGTCGAAAACCACCAAGAATCGAAGCATAACAGCTCGTTGCTCCGCTTCACACACCCTTCGGCTGGACCCAACACCGAACCGGAGACCAGACCATCCATCTGGACTGGATTGTGGTCCCATCTGGGATGTTAATTCGATGCATACACAAACCATCAGTCGGAACGGCAGCACCAGCAGCAGTGGAAAAGCGATGACGACGACGAAGAAGAGATGTTATTTTTTCAAAATAGTTTCTTTTCAGTGCAGGCAGAGTGCAGCAGTCACGAACAAATACCTTAGGTGCGGTGGCGGTTCAGGTTCAGACCGTACACCGAGGAAACATGGTCGTTTAGGAAATTTCGCCATCAGAAACTGGTAGGAGGATCAAGATAGTCATATGGAGTGCTTCCAAAAACTATTCGAGAAAATTTCTCAAATGAAAAATAAAAGTAGAATCTGGAATCGATCCAGAGACATCAAGTCAGAAGGCCACGCGACTTTATGCACATGTCTTTTAGCGCTTTCACCAAGAAGTTCGATTAAGTCATTAACTTTTTCTTCTTCTTCTCATTGCACTTCTTCTTTTTCTTATTCTAATTCCACTTCTTCTACTTCTTCTTGGCTTAATGTCCACACTGCACTGGGACAAAGCCTCCTTCTTAGTTTGAATTCTATGAGCACTTCCACAAGTTATTAACTCTGGCAATAACCATTTTGGATGTGTACATCGTGTGGCTGATAGGAACGGGGATACTCTATGGCCAAGGAAGTCAAGGAAATTTCCTTTACGAAAAGTTCCTGGACCGACCGGGAATCGAGCCCGTAACCCTGGTCATGCTGAATACCCACGCCTCTGCAGCTGTGGCTGTATGGCCACAAAGTCCAATATTTCCAATACTTTTCCAAAGAACATTTATCACAGTGCAAACGTAGAGTTGTTAGAAGGAACACAGGGACGGGGATATTGATTTTTCTTTGGAAACAACTGCGAGCGATGCAATGAAGCGGAAAATGTACGAGATTGGATCTACAGAGAGGAGATGCATGCAAATGCGTGGTGAATGATGGTTCCGTTCCGTTGTTGTTGAACGTAGATGCGAGACGGACGTCTTCAGTTGGCGAAATCAAGATAAAATTTAATTTGCAAAAAGTGCAGGGTGGGCTTGGAATCTACGCAATATTTTCAGGAACAAAAAATAAGCCTGAAATACTTTAAAATCAGGGGGATGGATCATTTGGAAGAATACCTTTCGGTTTTTCTGCGCTCACACCTTCACGGAGGACTTGGTCGAATCTTCACCAACTACTACACTTCTTCATTCATCTTAACAGACCTCAAAAAAACCTTTGTTCCTTGTTAAAACCCGCCCACAACTTCTCAAACTTTCATAGACGTCTCGAACCTTACAAATCTTAGCAGGGCTGTACGGGTCTTTGAGTGTCATCGGGCTTTCACGGATCTATGCGGACTACCACAGAACGTCTCGAACCTCCAATGCTCATCGTACACCTTTATAGATCACGAAGACGTTTTCAGGCTTTCAGAGGCCTTGTAGGTCCCTTGGTAGGTTCTTCTTGGACCTACTTCCCAAGTAACACAGAAAACATCCTCGAAAATTAAATTTGAAAAAGATGTTATAGTACAGTACTATACTCGTTTCTGTACACATCTTATGTTGAAACCATGTTTTAACTATGTTTGGCAGTAACAAACTACTGGAAAATCTTGTCAACATCACCACAAGTTACAGTAAGGTTAATTATAAGTTGATTACACTAGATTTTTGTATCATCGACTTCTTTCAATTAAAGATGATAAGTAAAACATCAACAGCACATAGTTATAACATTTGATCTCAAATCTGTTGGAAACACGTTATTTTTACGTATGCAATGCGTTAATGTATATTTTTTTAGATCGATGTCTCCCATTACTCAAATGAAAACTTTTCATGAAGCATGTCTTGCACTTAAAACTACAAATTATAGTATGATACGGCACTCATATTTTATGCATTACTATTGCTGATGGTTGCGGCTTCATCGTCGTTCGGACCGAATTTGCATACCAGGTAGGAGGTAGCACATAACTATGTGAGTATTCCCTAAAAAGCTTAGCGGCAGTGGAGTTCACTTTGGGCCTGAATAGCTCGGAAGAAGGTAGCCACCTTTGAACTTCACTTCATTGTCAGGCCTCCTTTTATCTAATAATCACTTTGGGTACTTACGTGGTTTTCAATTCTCGCTTAGAAACACTATTTTAAATCCAGGAAAATGTCATAAAATCATTTATTCAGATGTACTCCCTGAACTGCACTCTTTCTTTGTTATTGTTATACTTATGTTCAAAACAGGTATCCAAAAACCAAACATCTCATCGTTGTATGTGCTATTTACAAATGGATGTTATAAATACGTTATTATGATGTTTTTTCAATGTATTCCAAACAATTCAAGTAGTTTTCGACAAACATGTTATTGAGATGTACAACAAATGTAATTTAAACGTACTTCCAATTTTGAAAGTTTGTTTCTATCAGGCAAGAAAAATTACATTACCGGCTAAAAAGTTTCACACTGACACTTATGTACAGCCGAATGTTCATCTACAATTTTTTCTCCCAATATTAATTCATCTGGCCAGTTTAAACATGAAATAATATAGTTGCCTTATTGATAACAAATAAAAAAATTCTGAAGCATAAAAACACATCAATAATACAATATAATTGAAAATATCATTGCAAAACTTCCTGACGTTACTGTATCAGGAATCCACCATGTTGCATTCCCGAAAATATGTTGGAATATCTCACAAAAATAAGGGAAATGACTCAAACCTTCTTTCTTGTTTTCAATCCGATTGAAAGCGAATGTATTTATGAAGAGTGAATGTCTTTATTTCACCATAAATTTTGAATGGCACGTGAAATTAAAACATAGTGCCCAAACATCGAGAAGGCAACTTACAAATGAATTGTAAGGCTTGAAAATCATCTTGAGTCATTACTAAATATGACATTCATAATAGGTGACATATTTATTTGCAGTGCACGGTTGATAATTATTAGTATTTTTCATGCTAGCAATAAGTAAGTTGTTACGATATTTCTGAGAACATATTCTAAACTTAAATTTATGTTATAATAATGTAAAGAAAAACATCTTTAGTAACATCAAAGATGTTTTGTAAGCCGCCATTTTTTGCGCTTTTTCGGTGATATAAGTGTACGAAAAAACGTTTCTTGTATTTGAACCAAACATGTACGTTTGTATGAAACATGTATTATATACAGTACTGTAACAAGTTGTGTTACTTGGGTTGTACCATTGAAAAACTATACATACGTTCGTGGATCTTGAAAGATCATCTAGAATTAGGCCATTGGTAGACCTTCTTGAGTTCTGCTTAGTTTCGTGGAACGAACTCGTGAATTCAGTTTTGATGGGTCGAGCAAAATGGTCAAATGACTAAACAGAAGTTCGTTGACCTTCGAGAGCATCCACACGGTTTTGCACTGCTTTATAAATCCTGTTTATCTCCAAACACGCTTACATGGTCTAGACCTTCAAAGACCTTCGCGGAGAATCATAGACTTTTGTGGTTCTTCAACGATTTTCGCAAAACCTTCACGGCAACCCTTCATAGAACTTATGCGAACATTCCCAAACTGTGGAACCTCGCAGACTTTCGTGGATCTTTAGGAGCCTTCACTAGCATTCGTGGCCTTCGGTGGATCTCTGTACCCCTAGCACTTCTGTATATCTAAGGGCTCATATTCCACGGGATCTTTGAAAGCCGTGGAACAAGTTAGGATGTGGTTAAGAAGTGGTGTCATGATAAAAAATCACGGAAAACTAGTTACACATTCAGATCCAATAGGCAATACAGACTGGAGTTTTTGGAGGAACTAGAATAACCGTTTAACTCTGAATCATATCCCTCATTTTTGTTTCAATCTATGAAATTTGTATAACTTTAATTACATAACTGCAATAGATAACTGTAGTACATGAGTTACGTAAGAAGATCCCAAGGAACATTGTTATTCAAATAGACTACAAGAGATTCATAGAGCCGTCGTAAAACCAAAATAAAGGGTATTTGGTTCTATGACGGTTCACATAACCTCTACAAAACTTATTGGTTATCAAAATGTTACTTGGGATGTGAGGTCAAACTTCATAGAACTAGCAGACTTACGAAAAGTTTAAAAATTGCACATACGTATTTTCGGCAGTTTTATTCTCTTACTCATGGAGTTTTTTGTAACCTATGGAACTCAGAGTTGACCTCAAATCCTTTTAAACAAAGCTCATATGTATGACCAAGTAACAGGCAATTTGACCAACAAAAACCCTCCCCCGATGAAGAGAAACTTTGTTACTTCCAAGTAACATTTTAATAATCAATTAGTCTTATAGAGGTTTTTCAAAACCCTTGTAAACATAAAACATATACCTTCCTTTTGGTTTTATGATAGTTTTAATATTCTTTTCTAGTCTATTTGACTAATAAATGTTTCTTGGGCTATATAACCAAGAATATTCCTGGAACATCATTTCCCAAAGCTTTGAAGCACTGACAAACAGAGGTAACACTCTTCAAAACGGCTTGGCACATGCATATAACGATCAATTCAAATTTCATTTGATTTGCGCGATCGTTCCACCAGATGCGCTAGTGTTCGATCGCTTTGACGTTTGCCAGTGTACACGTTGCTGAATGATGCAAACGAAAATTACAGGCAATTTGGGAAGTAGTGTGCGTGTCAGCAAAACGTCAAATCGAAATCCATCATGGCCGACAGTGTCGCGCGCGGTTCTACCAACAGGTGGCAGTGTGCTCATAAAAATGACACCGGGCAAAAGATTTTGATGAATTTCCTTTAAGAGTTACGCCTGTTTGTGGTTGAACTATCTTATAAGTCAAAAGAGTTCTAAGAGAGCGTGAACTAAGTAGACTCCATACTGTTGTCTAGGAAAAAATCGAAACGTTCTGCAACAAACAGTAAACATTCAAGGAAGAGTTTCTGCCGTAGAACCCTGTCACTAAAACTAAACTAAATAAACTTGCAAGAAACCGAGAAGTTCTTCAACAAATAGTAAAATTCTTAGAAGAGATCCTATCATGAATCCTCTAATAAAACTCTGTTAAAGTTAAGAAGTTTCAGAATTCAGAATTGTAAGTTTCTTTAAATAGAAAAAAAAACTACACGAGATTCAAAGAGTCCTGTCTAAACTTGATCCAAGAAGTTCGTAGAACCACCAGAACACCAGATCCGCTTTAGAACTACTAAACTGTTGCTTAGGAAGAATCAGAAAAGTTCTGCAAGAAATAGTAAGCTTTTTTATAAGAGTTTCTTTTGTATTACTCTGTCGAAGTTTCATTTTTATTTAATTTAATGATATCCGAAATTCCAAAAGTGCCATGAAACACAACAAAAAGTTAAGTCTAGACCAACATTTGAAAAGGGCGTAACAGCCATTTTGAATTTCTGCCGTCCCTCCTAGGCTTACCCCCCCATTATTCATGAAACCTTTTACCAGTAACAGATAGATCTGACTCCCCTCTATCTGTTTACGGGAAAAGTTTGCATAAAAATATTGAAATACGCCCAGGAGGGACGGAACAAGTGAGAATTTGCAATGGTTGTTCCGCCCTTTTCAAATGTTAGTCTAGAAGTTTTGCAACAAATAGTTAACTTTATTAGAAGAGTGTTCCCTGTTTAATGCCGTCAAGAGGCTTCAGTGAGGTAAAGTAAAGTTAAAGCAAGGTTAAGGTAAGTTAAGACACTTCCGAAGTCCTCAAAACTGCCATAGAATCATTTGAGTTGATCAATTTTTTAGAACCCCTTTAAAACTAAGTAGATTTAAAAATTATGACTGGGAAGGTTCTGCATCAAACAGTTGACTAGAAAAGTTCTACAGGAGATTCTGTATTAGAAATGTATGAAGCTTGTTAGAACCAGTTTGTTGGAAGCTCTTTCTAGTCTAAGTAGACTTCAAAATGATTGTGAGGATCATGAGAAGTTTTTAAACACATAGTAAGCTTTTTTAGAAGAAGTTAACCTGTTAAACTCTATCCAAGCTTAGAGACCTCCGAAGTTCTTTAAGCTGCCAAAAAAAAACAGAAAAGGCTTAAGTAAGCTTATTAAAACTATATAAGAACTAGTAAGACTCAAGTAACATTTTGATGGCCAATAAGTCTTGTAGAGGTAGAGAATCGTCATAAAACCTACCTAAAAATACCTTTTATTTTGGTCTGAAGATGGTTCTAAGAACCTCTTCCAGTCTATTTGACTAAGAAAATGTTACTTGGGTAGAAAGGTTCTTCGGGGGTTTCAGAGAATTCTGTCAAAATGAATTCTCTAAAGTTTGTAGAAACGCAAAAAAAAAACAAAAATGGAAATTATAATGTTTGTTAGAAAGCTTTCAAAACTAAGTAGTCATCAAACTGTTGCTGCGGAAGAACTTTTTAGAAGAGTTTCAGCTTTGTACTATAATCTATAGTGTATTGCTTTGTCAAAGATAAGAGGTCTTCGAAGTTCGTGGAATCGCCAAAAAACACAAAAACGTAGTTTTATGAAGATTGTTAGAACCTTTTCTAAACTAAGCAGACTTCAAACCGTTTCTTGGCAAGAGTCCTAGAAGTTTCTGTAGATGTTTCGCTGAAGATTCAGAGAACTTTGTCGCAGTTTAGATTTCCCAGAAATAGGTTAGCAGTAAAAGCAAAACCCTTTCTTTTTGGTTGTGCGAAGTTTGTTGATTGGTTGGAAATTGAGAAGATCTGCAATAAATAACTAGCTTATTCAAAAAACCGAAACCTCTAAACTTTTGAATTATAGCCATAATTGAACGTATTATGATAGCAATAATTCCACTTTAGTATAACCAAGAACCCAATGAAAGTGAAACGATCTAGCTCAATTAGAGAACATTTCTACCACGCACGCAATAACTATTAGAAGCTAACAAAAGCTGATGTCCTTGAATTCCGCTGAAAGGTTGATAGACACTCCATCAAATTAATTAGAATGTACCCACCCCTAGCCCGAGTTTAATAGTTCTGTTTTGCCGAAACCTTGAAGCACATCTACTGTTTTGGATATCTTTGAAAGTGAACTTTTCCATAACAGAGATTAACCAGCACTCAACCGTCCTCCATAAATCGACCCCGAAACCGAATCGCTCAACTAATCATCTCCATACCGGAAAATTTATCATCAAGCGAAACAAACGCAACGTCGGAAGAGAAAAAAAATCGTGATAACCCCTTTCAAACTTTCGTTTTTCTTTCTGTTTCGCTTCTTCAGCATGGATGGATTTATGGCACCACGATAGTGCGGCCTCGCGCCCCGCGTTTCAACTTCAGCAGGAAGAGTGAGCATAAGCATGGAGCATTCGGAATTTGCTTTCGTGCTGTGTCGAACGATGGCGGAAACTTCGTTCGCACGATTTGAAAATTTAGGGCTTTAGAGACACAGTCAACTCTTTGAAATTCAAAATTTCAAAACGGGGTAAAAATTTGAAAAATAATTATGGTTTTATTAAGGTATTGAAGTAGTTTTAAAACCTGATTCGGTCCCGTTGTTAGTGATAAAACCAAAAATTGCACTGAAAAAGTACGACAAGATTCAATAGATTGTAGTAGAAGGGATATGCGAGAGAATTAAATACCTCCAAGAACGGTGAAAAACGTTGATTCCACTGAATATAATATAAATAAGAGAGAAATCTTAAGAATTCTAGAAACTGAAGCATTTTGCTGTAGAATTGTTACTCTATTATAGCTGAACAATAATGTGGAAAACTAAATGAAAAGACCAATCAAAACTATTAGAAATCACACACGTTCGACGTTTCGGCTCCCCTTTAGTCTTCTTCAGGGTCCGAGAAGTCAATTAAAAGATAATTTACCCAAAATGGTGGGTAAAACTCGATTACTTTACACACTTCTAATAGCAAAATGTGTTCCTTTGGTAGCGTTCTAATGTGACATGGTTAGCAAGTTTTTAAGAATGATTCATGCAATTTTTGAATTGTGATATTACAATCATCAATGAAATCATTTTATCTAAACTTTTTGATGAGGCCGATTGCTGAGACTTATCCCACCGGCAGTGCTCCTCTTTTCCATTCCACATGAGGGAAAACCAGGCCCCTGGCATGAATGAAATTTATCGTAGCCAACATCTAACTGCCTTATACTCATATTCGTGCAAATTGTAACAAGCGTGTAATCAACAAATGCAGCTTTTGTTTGATGTTGTGAGCCACACACGAAATCACATTCACAATGCGTGTTTGTTGGGTTGCTTTATTCAACTAATCGCATGCTCCTCTTACCGTACATTAATATTAAAGCGAGTTTGAAGTGTTTTGTGATCATAAGCGGTGGGAAAAATGATTCCAAAAACTGATCAACAAACCAAAATAAACGTTAAACAAAAAAATGTTGATGTTTTCGCATTTGACAGTGGGCGCTATTTATTAGCGCCCAGGACATCCTGTCTACCATGATTCCAATGCATTGATATAGGCCGTGTCAGGGGCCTGGGGAAAACGGAATAAAAACAGCATGAAAAATACTGCTGTTGAATACAAACGACTGCCACGCATGATTGCATACATTCAGGGGGGAACACAATTCTGGAACTGTTTTTATATTGCTTAATACTGGCTTGTACTTTTCCCACATCGTACCCCTTGGGTGAAACTCGATTCACATACATGCACACTCTCTATTGGGTGGAGGCAATCGTGTCAAACTAAATATTTAAAGTAAAATAAAAATTGCAGCCATTCAGGCGATGACGATGGCGACGACGATGGCGACCAACAAACAACAGCGAGACTTTTTGCCCCGAACCCCTCGAAAGGATATGAATTATGAATTCAAATTGACGTTGGCAATGCAGCAGCAGGCAGCAACAACAGCGAAGTCAGAGCGACTTACGAGCCTTAAAAACGAAATATATGGGATATGGGGCGGAGTTGCTTGGTGAAACATGAAAAAAAATCCACACTGGTGCGAAATGTAAACAATGCACCAATTGGCATCGTTATCGGGTCGTTATGTTCTCATTTTTTTCGAGGAAACCATCACCAGGTGTGAAATTTTGCGGTATAGCACTGAAAGTGACTCAATTAATTACCACGATAAAGAGAAAATAACTCCGCCGGAGAGGACATGCTCGCTGAGATATTACGGAGAATCAAATGTGTAATGACATTTCGTGTCAAAAGGGCTCTAAATTCCTACCTAGATTCTTGGTTTAATTCACAAATGATGACCCAAGAAAACATATTTACTCATTTTTCTATGTTTTTTTAATTGATTGTGGTTAAAAATATTTTTTTTCATTTTTTGGCCTAGTGTCCTACCCCTTGCTTTAAACTCATGAATTGAGTGAATTTTAGTTACCGTGTACGTGAGGTAGGAACATTCTGAATCCCCCCAGTGCGAAGAATGTCTAGTTCTATCACGTCAGGGTCGACCTCAAACGTCAAACTGGAATTGTTTACCAATTCATTTATATTGATTATTTTCATTGTTTTCGTTTTTCGAGTTGTGGTAAAGAACTGAGGCGATCAGAAAACCATGCTTTATCGTATTACATATTCCATAAAAACGGGATTTGATCATTAGTTTTAGGGTCCTATTATTTGTATTTCATTCGTCACATTCTTCTGATTGTCTTGCTTTTATTTTTTTACTTAAGCATTTCTGTTCTTTTCATTTTTATTATTCTTTTTTTTTCACCATTTCTGATATCAGTTTGAATACAGAGTTTGATTCAATGACCATTGAGATTTGTTATCGTTCTGTAATGTAGAGTTGTCGCAGTTAAAATTAAAGAATTCCAATTATAGTTGCGTGCGACTTCCTTTATTTTATTTTATTTTTTTTTTTTAATTTTCAACCAGTGCTTTATTTAATCGCATTATTTTTCAAATTTTCAATTGCGATTTTCAAAGTTTACAATGAACATAATGCAACTATAGAACAATATTACATTGAATTAAATTAATTATAGACATGAAAAACCACCAAAAATTATAAAAAATCAGCATAGCCAAGATTAGCAAAAAAGGTAGGAATGCCACAAGAGGTAGGAATGTTTTCAATTTATCGAGGAGTATTTAAATAATTTGAAGTAACAAGTACTATAGACACTATAGATTCCATAGACTCGCGGAGACATGGTTGAGCAATTTAATTTTAGTGTGTTATACCGTCAATTTAGAGTGTACCGAGCGAATATGACGTCACGCAATCCATTGTCGCTATTGAAATCGTGACGTCATGCTCGTTTGGCTACACGAACTGACAGTTCGTTTGGCTACAGTTGTCTACGTCTCCGCGAGTCTATGGAATCTATAGTGTCTATAACAAGTACTCGTATATTCAGCTTGAAACACCAAGAACAATTTAGCGAGAAGGCGGTTCAAGGTTAATGAAATAGGTGGGAATATCAGCAACCAACGAAATTTTCCCTATATAATCAAATACAGTTGTTATCAGAGATTCTAAAATATCCTTTTCGGGGCGGAGCGCAAAAAAATGAAATTTCCATACAAATTGCTCAACTTTGGCTCTCTAGAACTCTTAGATTTCCCAAAAAAGCAACAATTATTTTTCCTCATTTGAAAGAACTACTCTTTATCTTTCGATTTCTAGCTTTGACTACCTGGATAAATCGGAAATAATAAATATGCGACAGATAAAACTTTTTCATGTTTTAAGATTTTTGCCCACTTTTTGTTTACCTTGTTGTGGTAAATTTCACAGGCAATGTAAACAAAAGTTTGTTTACACACAAACAAGTATAAGTAATGGCTGAATTATTGAAATAGTTTACATCACATAAAACAAAGTATAAACAGATGAAAGAAATATGCAAAACTATTACCGGTCAACAGCACAATTGTGCTGGTTCGTCACGAAAGGGATATGAAGCATCTAGAATATTTTTATGAGATTTATATATACTGTGATGAGTATGCGATAACAAATACAATCAAGGTCATTATAAACGGTGAGAATATGTAAACAAATGTAATGTTTTCTGTGAATTTACTGCGGATTCAATCCGAAACTCGCAGCTCAGAGCATGTTCTTGAGTTATAATTCAATTTTCTGAAGATACCGAATGACACAAAAAAGAACAAGATCAATAAAAAGGTAGGAATCTGAACGACAATCACCGAAGAGTTGATTCTATGGAGAAATTTTTCGAGAACTTAACTGACAGAGCATCTTCTTCAGTTATCATTTAATTTTCTGAAGATATTGAATGACACAGAAAAGAACAAGATCAATAAAAAGGTAGGAATCTAAACGACAATCACCGAAGAGTTGATTCTATGCAGAAATTTTTCGAGAACTTAACCCTAAAAGGGATACTTGGGGTCCATTGGACCCCAGGCGCCTTTCAGAGCTCGTTTTTGATAAAATACACTCAGCGAGGTGACGAAACTGAGGCCATGAAGGTATTCCTTTTAGGGTTAACTAACAGAAAGCGCAACAGAACATTCCAAACCAGCTTGTTAATCTGTGAAGCATCTTCACCGGATGATAACACATTACAAAATTACCACTCACTATCGTGTTCGTGATCAGCGCTCATAATTCAATATAACGAACAATTCATCTGATTAACTCCTCCATCAAAACGGAATTTCTGTGGGTCATTCAACAGTTACCCGTGTCTGTCTGCGCATTTCCAAAGGATAAATTAAGCAAACAAACCGTGGTCCCTTCCCGAGAAGAAAGAAAACCTTTCCGAAGATCTCCTCAAACTTTTGCATCATCATCATCGTCGTCGCACCTGGTCGAATTCCCGCGCGTCCAAAAATTAAGAAAACATAAACGACCCAACCAGCCTAAAATTCATCTGTCACCGCGCGTGGAGGTGACCCAACCAAAAGACGCTCCCAAACGCTGAGCCGGTGTCCGGTGGTAATTGATTAAGAAAAAAAAATCCCCTTTCTGGGGAATTTGAGCAAGGTGATCCGACGGAACCGTACACCATGAGAATGCTAATTCCTAATCGATTAAATATGATTATGAATCCATTCCGCAGGAGAGTCGGACTCGTCATCTTCATCGTCGTGTTTGAAAGCCCCAGGCAGCGTGCGAGCGGCCAAAACGCAAAGGAAGTCCAAACCGGCCGACGAAAAAAACACGCTCATTTTCTATACCGTCCCTAATGAACTCCACAATGCGGTTTGTATTTTTTTCCAGTTTTTTTTTCGGAGCTCTGGGTCAGGTCCCGGGTTCTTTATCCGAGAGGGCGCGCTCGTTCTTCTTTTGCACCGCGCGCTGACTGGGTAAATATTTGAAAAACTTTTTTCTTCGTGCTTTTTGGGCCCTACATCGTCGACGATGGCGACGACGACGTCCATCTGAATTCTTTGGCTTCCCTTTTCGGGTGTTGGTGCTTTCCAGCCGGCTAAGCAGCACCAGAAACCATTATCATCGTTGGATGGAAGGGCTCTTACTTCAGCGCATAGCTGAAGCTGGTTCGATGATGGGAAGTAATTCGATGCTGAAAGGCTTCGATATCCTTGGGAAATTGGTGGCTCAGTGTCAGTCTTTGTAAATCTACATGACATAAAATGTAAACTAACTGGAATAATGTTTCAGAAACTTGGTCCTAGATAGAAGCAGATGAAATAATTCAAGAACTCATCAATCGTTTGTTGACCTAAAACACAACGATTCAGTATAAGAAGAAATTAGCAGTGAGTGACTGATGATGTCTGAACATGGTTTTCCGACCACTTTGATTAGACAAACACGTACAACTACACGTACAAGCAAGATGATAAACTATAAAATTTACTGAAAAAACATTCTACAATGGATCACTCATGAAGATAAAGATGATTATCTAGCCTTTATCATGACTGAGAGTGTTCTAATATCGCCTCTCGTTCTTATCAACTGCAAAGACGTGGCCAGTGCAGTAGCATTCTGGAAAGAAGATTCTCTAATGTCGAGTTAAAACTCCATAATGAACTGGAGATTACTGAAAAGTTGGCTGAAGCGCACTCCAATGGCAAAGAAAAATACCAACAACAAAGAAAAATCAGTAGCGTCAAGATCTGTACATAAGGTGGGAATGTTGGAAAATATGAGAACATTGTATCGCAAGGGATGTTCAAAATTAATAGTTTTCAATACTAATTTGAACAGTAAGACACGCTCCTACCACGCCAACCACAAACAACAAGAAGTAATTGACACAAGATCAACATAAAAGGTGGGAATTTCATTAGAAAAACAGTTGCGCAGCTGATTCTACAGTGATGCTTCCAGAAGAGACTGTTATTTGGGTCGTCGTATAGATTCTTGTGATTTATGTTTATGAATCCAAACAAGGTAACCATTAAAGGAAGGAATATGCAGCAAATAGTTTTCTCTGAAGTTTCATCTTCCGAAAAATTCTACGACTCGTTATAAATGAAGTTATAGATAAATACCTCTATTCGTAAGATAAATAAAACAGTTAGGAATCCAATAGATGATCAAAAGAGATCAATATGTCACCAAAAATATCTGTCAAAACTCTAAAGAAAAGTTCCGCGCCACCCATAATTGACTTCTTCAAAATGTTATTACTGGATCCATTCCTGGGCCCGGTCTGGAACCGAAAAGAATCAACGCACGCTCACATCACACACGGCGAGCGACAATGCGGACCAGTTGCGTCATTACGGATTCCGTTTCATTTTTTCCTCCATCCATCCTTGCCGCATTTTTTGACTTTGGTTCCTTCCACACACCACTCTGCTGCGTTTGGATGCACGCGTGTGTGCGTGTGTGCACCCAAGTAATGGAAACCCAGTACCCTGGCGGCGCGGGCCACCCAAAAACGTTGAATGCATTACTGAGGACCATTTTTGATGTTCCTGTGTTTTTTTTTGGTTTTATGGTACTGGCAGGTTGTCATCGCTGCGGCGGTGTGCCCGATGGAATCCTTTGCCGACAGATAACTGCGGTTTTGAAGTTGTCGTTCATTATCGGATGATTTAAAGTGGGACATCCGAGCGAGGAATTGGGTTTGGTATTAACATTTTTTTGGTTGTATGACTAATGGTAGTCTATGAAGGGAACATGATTTGCTGACAAATGGAACGAGCTCACCAAGTAGTTTGGTAGTCGTTCTTTAAAATATGTTTACGTCAAAGTTTTGGGAAAGTTTTCAATTTTTTTCATGAACTAGAGTTTGAACTCAGGCTCTATCCAACAGCCTTTTCAACAAAGTTAATGAAAAAAGCTGGCTCATCAAGTGTATTGGAATGTTTCTTCCCAAGTTTATTTTTAAGTCAAAGTGGTACTCGCTATTTAAAAATAAGATTCAATTAAGGAAATAATGTTTTCTTTGGAAAACATTCTCGTTTTAAAGTGCTTTTCAATAAAATTTAAACAAAATAGCATGGAACGAGCTCACTATTTTACTTTTAAGTGTCCCTTTCAACGTCAAAGTACTTTTATAAGTTCTGCTGTAGTCTTGTGTTTAAGTTTTTTAAAATAAGGTTTTATTCGAACTTTTTAGACTCATTATATGTTTCAAAAAGAACAATTCAATGTCAGAACAACAAATTGTACTCTCAAAGGGAACCGGCGTTCATATCTGAAGCAAGTTTGAAAGCAATGTTTGTAAAAAAAAATCTGGTCGGAATTTTAGGTGATTTTTTTAGAGAAACTACGAGGGGATTTTTTCAGAAAAAAATAAAAATAAAAAATCTTGCAGGCATCTCTGACACTGAAGTGAAAGTTTTTGGAAAAGTTGCATAGATTTCCTGTAAAAAATGAAAATATTATTGAAAAAAAAAACAATAAATTATACTTGGTATGTAGGGTGACGATGGGTATTATCGGCAGGTTTGTTCTCTTCGTCATGGGGGGTTTTTGTCAGCAAAATTTCCTGAAACTTGGGCATATAATTCGGCTTGACTGGGAAGGATTTGAGGCCAATTCTGAGTTCAACAGATTTCAAAAAACCCCCCATGACGAAGAGAACAAATCTGCCGAAAATACACAATTTCCCCTAGTTCTTCTTTCAACACCTCATCTCATCTTCTTGGCGTAACGTCTCCAATGGGGCATTTTCAATATCTGTTTATGTTATAGCCTTTCTTCAGTAATGTTATGTAATGGTATTTAAGTCATTTAGGACCTAAATCATACACTACGTCAGCAAGCTGTTCCCAACGTGATGCAATAGGAAGTTTAATGAATAAGGTTGCTTTAGGCGGGCCTTTCATCAAAACTTGTGGGAAATTTGTTAGAGGAAGCAAAAGAACTGTTTAATAACATTCATATCATACAGTCGTTTGTCTGACGTTACAAATCAAATGTAGCTCCAGATAAAATACCGAAAAAATCCAAAAAGAGTTCTTAATCATTTTTGGAGAATTCTTTAAAATGTTTCAAGCAGAGGTGTGTGGTGAAATTGCTGGACGAATTCTAGGTGCCTTCAACAATCTCACCAAAAAGTGTTTTGTAAGTGTAAAATTTAGCCAAAGTATATTTCAGAATTTTATCAAAAAATCTTTTGGAAGAACACTAGCAACTTCTCTAACAGTTGTGTTAGAAACCGTTATGCTTCAATTCTACACAAAAAAAATCATGGTAATCGACAAGCTGCTTCTCTAGAGACAGCACCAAGGATACAGCTAGAAATTATCTTTGGACAACAATTCTGCTCTAAATCGTTGCTGACGTAATTCGAGAGACTATGCTATAAAGTCTAAATCACATCTAAATTAGACGTGTGCGCCGCCACGCCACGCCGCCACTGCCAGTCAAATTGACCCGGCGCGCCGCTGTTCATATTTTTCCACGCCGATGAAAAAACGACAACTTTTTTTTTCGCCAGCACTTTACTAACCATCTGTTTAAACCTGATGGCAATCATAGTGGTAATTTTTGAGCATATTCAAACAGTTTGCACTATTTTTTCCTGGAGTATTTTTTGGAGTTCGTTTTATGAATCTTCTGCAATATTGACGTAGGACTACGTCTCTGTTTTTTAATATGATTTCTATTCATGATTTATTTTTGCAATACTTTGACGGATTTTTCTTAATTCTTCTCGAAACTTCATACAACATTACAGAAATTTCTCCGGAGATTCTTTCAGAAAACCAACCATGGATTCCAGAAATTCTAACATCATTTTATTTTTAGAAAAACGAGGGTTCAGAATTATTTCAAAAATTTATCCAGAGATTTCATTAAAAAAAAATGCCGAACATTCCTTCAGATTTGTTTTATGCCTTAAGCTCTATAATTTATCCAATCATCCTAAAATAGCTCCATTGGTTCCTTAGAAATTTCATAAATAAGGTCACGTAAAAAAATCAATTTTGAACCCCCTCCCTCCTATGACACACTTTTTGTATGGAACCTCCTCTGAAATTTTTGTATGGGTTATCACACGTTCTGAGATTTATCTAGGAATCTTTACAAAAGTACAAGAGTTTCCCAGATACTCTTTCAGACATTCTATAAAAATACGTTCACGAATTTCTCCAGCAATTCTTTCAGAAAATTCTCCATGATTTTTGGTAAAAGATTTCTCAAGATTTTTATTGATAAATCTTTATAGGTATTCCACAAAGGGTTTCTTAAAGAAAGTTTTCTGAAATTTCTTTATCAGCTCTTTTTTGAATTCCTACAGGAATTCCCTGGGAGTCTTATACATATTTTCCGGGAATCGTTTGAGAATATTTCCAGGGATTTCTGAAGGAATTAGATGGACAATTAATTCCCCAATCCTTTCAAAGATTCTTTCAGAAATTCGTCCATACATTCCATCCTAAATTCATTCAGGAATTCCTTTAGAAGTATCACTAAAACTCCTGCAGTAGTTTTAAGATTTCTTCATAAACGTCAGCAAACCCTTTTTTTCAATTCAGAGAAATTTTCAGAGAATTTTTAGCGATGGGAAATTCTTCTAAAGGTATCCTCCAGAATCGTTTGAAAAATTTCGCCAGTGGCTACCGAAGAAATGTCTAGAAGGTTTCTTTTTAAAATTCTTCCTGCGATACGTTCAGGAATATCTCCTGGGATTCCTTTAGAAATTCCTGTAAGAACTCTTTTAGATATTTCTCCTCAGTTTTTTACAGAAGTGTTTAATAAAATTACTTAGAAAATACTGAAGTAATTCTTCAAGGGAAGCCTGAACGAATTTCTAAAGGAATGTTTAAAAATTCCTGAAGAAAAATTTCGTTAAAGATATTTAAAAAACAACCATTGGAGTAGTTCCTGGAGAAATTCCTTAGGAATGGCTGGAGGAACTGCTTAGGATGGATTTAGAGCAATTTTTAGAAAAGAAGTATGAGAAACTTTAAGAGAAATTAAGGAGAAAAATCCTGAAGAAGTTTCTGAGAAAATCATTGAAAGAATTTCCAAAGGATATCCTTGAAGTATTTCTAAATAAAATGTCGAAGATGTTTCTGAAAAAAAAAAATCAACGGGAATCCGTGCAAAAAATGCAGACAAATGTACTAGGGGAATTCTTGAATAAATCTCCTAACAAATTTATGAAAGGATTCCTAGAGAATGATTTGGCACAAACCCTGGAAAACTTGTGAATATACTTCTGGAGGAATTGTTGAAAGAAATTCTTGCACAATGTCTAAAAGGTATTAGTGGATAAAAATCTTGAGAAATTTTCAGAGCAAATTTAAAACAAATGGTAGAATTATGAGAAAAAAAAACACCATAAGAAATTTCTTTAAAAAAATGTTTTAAGGAATCCCTGAAGCAATTTCTGGAAAACTGGAGAATGCTGTGCAGTAATTTTAAAAAGAATTTCCTGGAATATTCCTGAAGAAATGCCTAGAAATACATTCTGAAGTGATTTCTAAAGAAGCTCCTGATAGAATCTCTAAAAGTTACTGAAAGAATACATGGAAAAAGGTTTCTTTTAATCCCAAGAGAAGTTTATGATCCCACCCCTGGAGGAACTTCCAAAAGATCTCTTGTTTTTTTTCTTGAGGAATTCATGAAAAAACTTCTGAGAAAATCCCTGGAAGAATGCATAGAGGAACCTCTCGAGGAACTCCAACAATTTCCGAAATCTGAAGGAAATCTCAAGGAATCGAAGAAATTCTATTCAAAAGAATTATCGCCCTGAAAAATCATGCAAATATGTAATTTGAATAAGGTTCAATATTAAAGCAATTTCCTTAGGGTGTACCAGTATATGATGCGCTAGAATTTGGAAACCTTGAGCAATCAGCTCTGATTTTGCCATGACAGCACTGGTCTAAAATAAGTTTTCGAAAAGATTAGGGGTAGGCGGGGCAATATGGACACCCGGGGCAGAATGGACACCCTCAATATTTTGAAATATGCGAACTTTTTTGAACTTTTAATGAATGGAGAATATAGTCCATTTCTCTAAAACGTAGTTTCAGGAAAGAAACATACGAAATTAAAATTATACTTGATTTTACACGAAAAAGTTGCGTCCTCCATTTTTTGTGCATGGAAATTATAATGTTCACACCATTTAAAATAAGATTTAGTGATTAATTTATTGCAGGTCGATTAAAACCTGATATTGCTAGAACACATGCAAGTAGTTTTGCTGTATCTACATGCTTAACATGTTTATATTTTCTTCTTTATTATATCAGAAATCAAGTTTGGAAATATCTTCTGCTGCCGGGGCAAAATGGACACTCACCTTTTTGAAAGAAGCGGCAAGGGAAAAACATAACCTTAATCACAAACCAACCAAATTCTTCGATTTCAGTATATTTTCGGTTCAATGTTTACTATAGTAGACATAGGGTGAAACAAATTGGTCAAAAAACGACAGAAGTGGAAAATAGTTGTTCTAGGCACAGCTGTACATGCCGACAAAAACGGAGCTTTATCCAAAACAGCCTGAATTTAAATTAACTGAACAAAAATGAACTACTTCGGCGTATTATTCATCCATAATAGTTGTTTTGTAATGAAATGACTTTATAGGTGTAAATAATGTACGAAATTCGTAAAATCATGGTGTCCATATTGCCCCATGGAGGTGTCCATTCTGCCCCGTATGTTTGAAGACGGTCATGAAAAACTAACATTTTTCAAAACATTTTTTGAAGTGGATAAATCATTTTTCTTCGTGAGCATTCTTATGCAATAGATGCTAAATAGACTTTAAAAGGATACATGTATCAAAAAAGTAAACTTTTTTGACATCTTGCCAGGTAAAGTTGGCAAAAACCTTAGGGTGACCATATTGCCCCGCCTACCCCTACCCTTAAAAAAGACGAACGACTTTGTGAATTTATATCTACAAGAATTCGTCTTCAAGGGTTCTCTCAAAAATGTATTGCAAAATTATTGTAAGGATTGTTTTCATTGAACCCTCTGTTTTTCATACTTTTAAACCTTTCATACAAGGTAAGTGAAAATTGTTCTTTGCGTACATAAAGCAAATTATTCTGTACATGGGAATTTTGGTTTTAAAGTAACATAGTAACATTTTAGAGAAGTCCTTGGCTAATTTTTCCTAGAGAATTTTGGCTTGCAGTCTGATAAATTGCGTTGACTAATTGTTTATCATCGCCAACGTTTCGGTCCGGCTATTGGACCATCTTCAGGGCCTGAATATTTTATTAATTTTATGGCCAAATTTAAAATTTTTGAACTGTTTTTCAATGATTCACAATGTTTATCTACTCCTTCAGAAATTTCTTCTAATAAGTTGACCAAAAAATTCAATTTATTTTTTATTTTAATATACCGTCAGTCGGGGTTACTTTGGGCCAAAAACCAAAGATGTTTCGTTCAAAATAGTAACATTTATTGAAGTGATTATTAAAAAGTGGACAGTATGTGGTAAATATAACTTGCGATGACCATCCGGTGTAAAAAAGGCACATTTAGTTGATTTTTCATTAAGAAAATGTGATGTAAAATTTATGGTTAGGCGTTGTATTAAAATGCCCAGTATAAAACAGCTGAACACCGAACATGTAATGAAATGGTATTTTCTAGGTTTTTTGATCAGTTTTTTTTAAGTAATTTGAGTTTTTCTGGTTTTGTATGCTATTGTGCATGAAAAACTTAATTATTGGAGTTGTAGTACAAATAAATAATTTTGGGGATGACTTTGGGCCATATAAAAACAATGCAATCAGTACGAGAACCCTACAAATGTGAGTTAAAACAACTGAGAGTATTCACATTATTTTATGAATAATACACTCAATCCGGTTTTTACACGACTTTTTATTTGCATGAAGGGCAAATCGTGTAAAAAAATCCTTTGGATCTTTTGCGCGATTTCTCGAAGTTACGCGAACTATTTTACACGAACACAATCGTGTAAAAACAAAATTGAGTGTACGGTGTTTGTTTTGGAAATAAATGTAAGATTCATGCAAATTAAAAATGCACGCACTTCATGTTTCTAGGTAGATGATTAATGGATAATACTTCCGTCTTTTGAGAATGCTAGATGGAGTTATATTGAAGGGATAGTGGATGTGTTGCATTGGATCATAGATCTTTGACATGAATGTGGTCAAACTTTCATGTTTGTGTGTCTGTGATGTTATTTTAAAGTAACTAGACACTGATAGGTTGAGTGCAAGTATCTAGATATATATTAGTTTTGATTTGCTAGCTGTTGGGGCGGTTTCATAGTGAAACTGGCAACACTGCACAAATTGATAAGTAGTAGAAAAGAAGGCGATGAAGTGAGCAGTAGAATACCTTTGCAAACGGCGGATTTGTACACTTAAATGTAAGTTGTAAACAATGTAAATAGTAAATAGTTTGTAAATAAATAAATAATATTTCAGCATTGAAGCTGCATAACTGAAATGCTGCTGTCAATAGGTGTTAATCCATGCAAAGGTGATGCTCCCAACACTAGCGATATTTTTTCACATTGAACTGTTTTTTTTTGTAAATTCTAGTTTTTGGTCCAATGTCACCCCCAAGAAGGAGTTAATTAAGCTATATCATTGTCAAAAGTGAAGTTGAAGCATTTATACTTTAAGAAATCCTGAATAATTTAAAAATGAACGTATCTACCGAATTCAACATTGATTAAGAGCTAAAATATTGTTGTAACGACCTACAAAATGATTGACTTGGTTCAATGACACCCCCACTTACGGTATATTTTTTTTTATTGCATCCAATTTTTTATTATGCAATAAAGATAATAAAAATGAATAAAGATTTTTATTAATTTTCTTTGAGCATCTCTTAGTGGGCTGTGACGAAAAATCTTTCACAAGTTTTGCCTACAACAATAAGTTTTTTTTCCTAATGTTGCCTTCATAATGCCTCAAACACCAATACAGTTTCTAAAAAAACTCTCTTTCACAGTTGCCGCGAACAATACTTCCAGAATATCACATTGTCAGGTAAACTTTCAAAAATGTCTTAGAAGATTGCGCCGAAAAGTATTCTGTGACTTTGACAATAAGGTATGAGTTTCATAGTAGACTCCATTACGAATTTCTCCAGCTCACATTAGTTTCAGAAATTCTGCAGTAATTTCTCTTGTTTTACTTTCTTTTTCCAGAAGTTTTACCTTAAGTTCTTCTCAGTATTCTGACCAGAAGAAACTAACGTCTGTAAGACATTCCACAAAAGATTTTTCTATCGATTTCTGATAGAGTAATCGATCAGACTTTTAAGAGATCAAACAGAATAGATCACATATCAGAATTCTTACTATTTTGCACTCGTCGGAAATCTCATTTCTATGCCCGCTTCAAATTTTCACACGATTTTCTTTAGAAATAACGTCTGCAAGTCTACTTGAATTTTTTATTAGAATTTCCAGAGAGCACTTTCATATTTTTTTCAGCAGATCCGTTACATTTCGGCTGCCCGGTCTTGGCTAGCAACACCTTCAAACAGTTCTACGGGATTTTTCAAAAATATAAAAACTCAAAAGCATTTAGACTTTTCCAGTTTTCAAATTTACAAAAACTCAGCATATTTCTAAATTAAGAAAACACCAAATGAGTATTATTATGATTACAAAAGAACTGCAAAATCTACAAAGATGGAAATAAAAATCACAAGTATTCAAATTTTCCAACAGAATCCCTTAACTGATCTTAACACACTCAATTGGTACTCTTTTGGCGAAAATAAAACAGCAGAACTATTACGGTAGTTTCGGTAATCGATTTTAGTGAGGCTCGTGTGCAAAGGTAAAAATCGGTGTTTACTGTATTCAACTGTTCTAATTTCGTCATAAATTTTCCGAATTCGGTATTCAAAATTAAGTGTGAAGGTTTGCCATTCAATAAAAAAAGAAGCAATGACCCTTGGGTGCCCCTTCTATCTATTTCTAAATAGATCCTGGGAATTTAAAATACCAGTACCTGTCAAATGTGACAGCTGTTGGTCCTGTTGTATTCTGATTTCCCGTAGGAGGGAATGAATTATTTAACGGCCGTTTTATAAGTTAAACCTTATTATAGTTTTAGATTTATTGATCTGAGTGTTCAAAAAATGTTGATTTTTTTTATTTGGTTCGTTTATTCTTTAACTCCTTGATCCTTGTGATCATGAACATAACCAAGGTAATCATAGAAGGTAGGAAGTTGCCTCATCATTCTGACAAAGTAACATTTTTTTCACCAGCTTCTTTAACATGCATACTAGAGAATAAAGCTGTGACATCAAACAGAACCATAACTGTGATCTCTTGAATATCTCCAGAGTATTGCAGTTGTCTTGCAAACATAAGAGAGCGGAATAAAAAGTAGAAAAAAACTTAAATCACTCAATCGACTAGAATATGAGTTTTAAGAGATGTCTTCTGTCTCGTAGCAGTTCTGTTTCCCAACAGAATTTAGCGAATAAATATTCATGACGTTGACAGACGTCCCAGCAGATCCCAGGCGTCATCTTAATAGCGTTTTCGGTAAAGACCTGTAAGGAATACCCCCGAACTAAGTGATTTATCGCCGAAAACAATACCCCTGACAATTTTATTGCTTTCTAACACAAAAACATACTCCCGCACCACCGACGAGCGACCGGCCGATCGACCAACCGTCATCATCATTATCGTTGGGTACCATTCTGCAACCAACGCCTCATAGAGAATGAATCTTCCGAACCCGAATCGTATCAGGAAAATAATTTCTAAATTCAAGCATTTTTATGACCACTCCTAAATCACCGACCGCACCACCACCGCCAATCTTCTCTGGTATGGCGCGGCGCGCGGTGACAGATGACTCATCCCTCAGACGACTGGAACCGATGATGGCCATGACCACCCAGCCTCTCTTTCCGCTCTTGATGTCATCAATTGATTTGTGTCCCCGGTCCCGGTCCAGTCCAGACAAACCTCTTCCGCCGCCGTTCGATAACTGCTTGCTTATCACCCACAAGATTCATTGCTCATGCTCGCGATTATCCCCTACTACGTGTCCACGCACGACGCGATTGGTCATCGTCGTGACTGTCATCATCGACTGCGACTTCAACTTAGACGCCGATTCTAATCTAGTGCATTTAAATATAATCCTCTCTCTCTCACTGCGTTCTATTTATTCTCGGCTACTGTGGTCCCCTTCGTAATCCATTTTTGATAGTTTCACATCCACTCCACACATTCACAAGCGCGTTCATATTATCCACCATCATCCTCATCTTCAGCAGGCCGAACAGCACGCGCACAGTGCATCCAGCATCCCTAACCCCCACCACACTGACTGGCACTGACACTGGCAACACTGCTTCTTCTTCTCTTTCTCTCGCCGTCGTTGTTTTTTTTTCATCCACCGTAGTTGCATCAATTCCCATTCCCAATCGTCGATGCCGTCGTTGTTGTTATTGTTGTTGGGAGTCGTGCTTTTTTCTTCAAACATAAAATAAAAACCTCGATCTCCGAAAGAAAAACTTCACCAAACCCTTCTTCGTTCCGCTCGTCCCTCGCCAGCCTGCCCACCAGTTTCACTCGCGCACTCACTTCTTCTCTCGGGTGTCTCCCTTTGATCCCACCACGGATCGAGCCGAGTCGAGCTTGGCTCGGCCAAGCACATACCGTCGCCCGTTTTGTTTCGTGTTTTCGATATTCTTTCTAAGAAATTTTGTTTCATCTCTTCTCTGCTTGTGCCGTGCCAAGCGTCCCGCAACGCCTCACCCACCCCAGCAGTTGCTGATGGCACTCCTTCATCTTCCACCATACGGACGGATGGATGCGGAGTGGAACCAGGGATGCCAGCTTAATATTAAGTAGAACAATAATGATAACAATAGATAATTTCCATCAAATAGAGACAAAACGGATAAAAGATTTGATAAAGAATTTCCTTCAAGAATTCCTTTAAAAGTTTCGTCTGGAAACTTCGCAGAATTTTTCATAAGAATCCCTCTGGGAGTTTCGCCGGAGATACTTCCCGGATTTCCGGGTGTCCCGGAGTTCCACCGGCAATTACTCTAGGAGCTCTTTCAGGAGGTCCGCTAAGAGATACTTCCTCCTACAGAATTCCTCTAGGAGATCTTTCTGGAATTTCTCTAGAAGTTTGTTTCTAAATTTGGACATCATTTCATTTGAGAAGATGCTTCCCCTCGAATTTCTCTCGGTCTTCCTTAAAAATGTCTTTCAGAGTTGCTTCTGCATTTCGCAAATAAATCCTTCAGAAGTTATAAAAAGGAGTTCTGGTTAACTACTCCTAAAGAAACACTACTTGGAGTGGCGTTTCTTTATAAATTACTTCGAGAATTCCTTGAGTAGGGGAGACTGGGGAGACTTGATCCCTTTTTCTTAATTTGCCTGTAACATTAAGAAAAAACACAAAACATTTTTCGTACAGAATGGCAGGTAAACATCTATTGCAAGTTTATACACAACAGAAGGACTTTAAATTATTGTTAAAGTTTTCAAAACTGTGTTTTTATGGAGGCATGTTTTATGATGTATTTTTCAAAAATGGGTCACAATTGATCCCCTTTTGAGCACATGTTTAATTTAAAGAGAAAATAACTCCAGAAGCTTCCTGTTCATTTTCTTTTCAAGTTTTCTTACATTTTTTTTTTTCAAAGTGATTACGGCGGTAGCAACACTGTGCTTATGTTCTACACCGCACCCTTTCCCTACATTTGCTTCTAGGAGCCTCTATTTTTGTTTCAACACACAGAAGTACGTAGGCGTGTGTGGCCCAAGTCGACACTGTTTTGGCCTGTGTTGAACAAAAATAGTTTTAATAAAAGTTTCCCCTTTTTTTTCTTTTTGTCAATTGGTTTTTTGTAGTATGTTCCATGTAATTAGTTAGGTTGTTGTCAATTTGTCAGTTATTCGAAGTAGATCTCCAAGGTAATAGTCAATTAAGTCATTCTGATCTGTTCTATCATAGCAGCTTTAGTCTTTGCTACATTGAAGTGTAGTTTTATTGGAAATATGCTGAATGTCGTTATTAAAAAGAGACGTCTAGAACTGTGTCCTGCTAATTATTCCGTCATGCACATACGTCATGTCTTAATAATGCCTAGGAGATGAACGAAAACACGTGTGTTCGGTCAGATGTCCATTGCGTGAAAGTCAAGGAAAATAGGTTTCTTTATTGTCAGTTGTTATGTAAGCCTCGCTTGAAGCACTGCCCGTGAGAACCCTGTAATCTGTACACCAACTAATCCGTATCTTCGTACACAGCTAAATACTGTACTGTCAACCGGCGAAAAGCCTACGGGTAAATATGAAAAAATGAATAATAATGCTGTCTAGCGCATTGTTTCCTATCGGCCACTATTGTAGTCTAGTCCCAACTGCAAGCTTTTTTTTAATCTTAGCGTCAATTGTCTTCTAGATACTTCTAGATAGATTCATCGAATCAGTCGAACCCGTATGTTAAAATATAGTCGATTCTGTGTCAAATTGTTTTCTTGATTTCTATTTCTCTGTGTTCATCATCTCTTGTGTCCTTAAATTGGAGTTTTTGGAGGCAAAGTGTACAGGCCGCGTTTTCATTCGGTCGTCGTCGTCTATTTGACTGCTCATCTTCGTACGGGGTGATTTAGTGAGTTTTAGGAGGAAAAGTTTACAGGCCGCGTTTTCATTCGGTCGTCGTCGTCGTCTATTTGACTGCTCATCTTCGTACGGGGCGATTTATGATATGATAAATGCAACAAACAACATTTTTTGCGATTTTAGTCAACAGACATTGAAATGTTCGTCACGTCAAGTGTCGGCCTAAGTTCCAAAGCCACGTTGGTTCAAATCACTTTATTTTCTCTTTCGTTAATTTTCGCACTTCGAAAACTATCTGAATGGTTCGTCCTCTTCGATGTCGGCATGTGTTTTGTTTTAGTCCAAATGAAAATAAGTGGTTTGATATTAATAGGGTTGCATGAATCACTCCACTTACCAAAGTGAACTCATATCATGCGCCCTTTCCCCTCCCCACTAACAAAAAGTCCTTCCCATGACAGACGTGGAGACGCAGAGGTGATCTCGGTCTTTAGTAAGCAACGCACGTCATAATAACATTCCTTTCCTTCCTCGATGACCGTAAGGACGTGGCCGGCGCCGTTATTGACCTAATAAAGTTTGGAATTCTCGAAGATGCACATTGAGGACGGTAAGCTACTCCCAAGCTCCGTCTGTTGGTTCCTTGTGCAACTTCGATTGTTCTGGTCAATCACGGAGTAGCAACTACGAATAGTACGGTCATCTATGCTCATGCTCATGCTCAGTCGATTCTGTGTCAAATTGTTTTCTTGATTTCTATTTCTCTGTGTTCATCATCTCTTGTGTCCTTAAATTGTCATCGGTCCAAAACCTACAGAACCATGTAACTGAACTTCTGATATTTTTTCTGTTGGTGCCATAACACCATCTAAGAGATAAACAAAAAATACGCCAAGTTGGTCAGTTGACTGTAATAAAACAAAAATTGCTTGCCAACTATTATGTATTCATCCCCCTACAAATACTATGAAAAATATTCAAATTCGTTCTGTCCTATCGGTCATACCAAGATAAACCATATCATATTTTCATGCGTGGCCTAGAAATGTCAACCTAGTCATACAAAAGTAACGTTGTTCAGTTAATAAAAAGCAAGCAGTTTTTTGTCCAAACTGTCACGTCGAACGCATTGACGTCAACAATGCGTTTAAGTGTTCGCACGTTAGCTTCGAATCTATCAGCACAATTAAGTGCTGCAAATCTCCTTCCCACTATTAATTTTTCGGTTGATTTTAATTGCTTTATTTAAAGAAAATATAATCAAGTACCTAACATTGTAAAAAATCGAAAAAGCGACTATGACATTACTAAATTACTAATCAAAATCAACCGAGAAACGTGGCAAATAGAGCCCAAACAACATTTTGAAGTCAGCTGGCTGTAAAAGGTTCCAAAACCAGTCACAAATCCTATAAAACTTTTATTAGGATTTGTAACGATCATCAAAACCTTCTCAAATCCAACCGATTTGGAACTATTGCTTGGGAATAGACTCTACTGAGCCCTGGCGGTTCCTCCATGTTTATCGAGCATGTCTGATGCATATGATCAGCCATACTCCATCTGCAGCAGCCGATTCGCGATGAACCGTTGGAGGCGCATTAAAGTGTTAAAAAGGTGATATGTTTCACTAAAGAACACTACATTACAATAATCAAAATGAAACTCCTTCACTTTAATACCGTCAACCCCTGCGAACTTGACCAGGGCATTTTCTTTTCAAGTTTTCTTACATTTTAGATGAATATGGTGCATTTGAAGTTATAAGATTTCCTTAAATTGTTAAGGATATGCCGTATTTTGAAAATGGGGAGACTTGATCCCCCTTTTAATGGTGTGTAATAAAATAATAATAATCTGACACGTTTTATCATTGAATATACTAGAATTCCGAGTAAATAGAGGCTTCCAAATAGAATTTTATTTTTCACATGTATAATGTGTGTGTAATCCTCGAGGGATCAAGTCTCCCCATGCCACTCTTGTATACACTAAGCTACATTAATTGAAATATTTATATAACAACCTTATTTGGATAAATACGTTTGATAGTATTTAATTTATACTATGTGCTGTAAAATTTTGACACGATTTGCTTCAATTTTCACAAAGTTATTGAGATTTTTCGGAATCGCCTAAAAGATTTCTGAAGGACTGAAAACAAACCATCAGCCATTAAAAAATAATGCAATACACAATTAAAATCAATTGTAGCCAAAACATTGTCGTCTGTCCAGATGTTGTTTTGGAAAAAATATGCTAGAAGAAAACTGTTTTTGATTCCGAGAAAATATGGGGGGAACAAGTCTCCCCAGGGATCAAGTCTCCTCAGTCTCCCCTATATATCCAGGAATTCCTCGAGAAGCTTCTTCAGTAAGCTTGGTAGAATTTTCCACAGAAATCCCTCTGAAAGTTTTTTCAGAGAATCTTCCAGTAGTTTCTTATGCGAGGCAATGGAATGTCTCTGAGAGTTTTTCAAAAACTCATCCTGGGATTCCTGAATTTCCTTCAGCAGTTCCTCTAAGGAATACTTGAGGGATTTTTAAAAGAAATATTTCACAAATTTCTCTAAGAATTCCTTCGGAATATTTTTCGGAGTATAATACGTGGGAAATTCCTCTATCAATTCCTTCGGGAATTTATCTAGAAATTTCTTCCATTCCTCTAGTATTTCCTTTGGGATTCTTCAAGGAGATCATTCCTAATTTCATTTGAGGTTTCTTCGGGAATTTCTCTAGGAGTTCGATCAGGAACTTCCCTTGAATTTCCACAAGAAATCCAGAAGTGTTGTCAGAACCAGGGTGTGATGACGTCACGTTTTCGATTCCCGCATCTTGTACCAATGTTTAGGGAACTCAAATGCATTGTCAATGGGGGAACCCAATTGATGTTGGCTGCAAACAATCCTATTGGGTGGGAATAGGAATGTCATATACGTGGTTGTCAGAGATTGTTCTTGGACTTTCTTTACAAAGAAAATCCGGGAAGAATCTCTCTCGAAACTATAGAACTGCTGCAAATTTCTTTTATAGAGATTCCTTGAAAAACTTACTCCGGGTGACTCCTCTGGAATTTACCCAGCAGTGCCTCTAAGATCTCCTTCAGGAATGTTTCTAAGAGATACCATTTTTTCGCAAATATCTCTTCAGATGTTGCTTCGAAAATTTTTCTAGGAGCTTCAACAAGTATTTCTCAACAACTAAGCTTAAGCTCCTTCAGGAGTTTTTCTAAGAGAACCTAAGGGATTCCTGTATGATATTTTATATTAATTTCCTTGCAGTTTATTCAGGAATTTCTCGACGAACTACTTCAGGAACTTCTCTAGAAGGAATCCCTCTAGAAGTTTCTTCAAAGTTATTCTTGGTGTTGTTTTTAGAATTTACTGCAAGATTTCCGTCGGATTTTTACAGAAGTTTTCTCAGACGACTTCCCTAGGATTTTTTTCAGAAGCTACTTCAGAAACTCTTATAAGAATCAATCTAGGAGCTCTTCTAGGAGTTCCGCTGAGGAGTTCATAAGGAATTCATCAAGAAAATATTTCAAGAATTTCTCTAGCAGTTTCTTCAGGAATTTATCTTCGAATTCCTTTAAGAATTTATATCGGAATTCATTCAGGAATTTCTCTGGGATTTCCTTCAAGTATTAATCTCTAATTTCCTTCATGAGTTCCTCTTAGAGATACTTAAAAGAATCCTCAACGAAATCTTCCAGGAATTTCCTTTGTAGTTTTTTATTAGGAATTTCTCTAGGAGCTTCTTCTCTAGTAGTTACTCCAGGAATCCCTCAAGGAACTCCTTAAGGCGTTTCTTCAAAAATCTCTTTAGAATCCCCTTTAGGAGTTTCTACCGGGTTTCTTCTAGAAGCTTTACTTAAGGGATTCCTATTGAAGATCTTTCAGGAATTTCATTGCACTTTATTCAGGAAGTTATCTGAGAGCTCCTTCAGGAACTTCTCTAGAAGGAATCCTTCCAGAATATTTTTTTTGCGGAGTTTCTTTGGACATGACTGTAAAATTTCCTTCAGGGACTCTTTAGGAGTTTTCTCACGGGAGTTCTCTTAAAATTTTTTTAGAAGCTTCCTCAGAAATTCTCCAGGAATCCCTCTAAAAGCTCTGCCAGGAGTCCTTCTGTAGAGTACATTCCTCAAGGAAACATTTCAGGAATTACTCTTGCAGTTTCTTCAGGAATCTCTCTTGGAATTCCTCTAGCAATTTGTCACGGAGTTAATTTGGGAATTTCTCTAGAGGCTGCTTCACGTATTCATCAAGAAACTCCCTTAGGAGTTACTCTACAAGAACTCAAAAAACCAGGAAGTTCTCTAGGAGCTCCATCAAGTATTCCTCTACAAGCTCCTTTAAGAGTTCCCTTGCTTTGAGGATTCCTATACGAGATCTTTAAGGAATTTCATTGAAGGTTATTCAGGATTTTTCTACGATCTGCTTCAGAAACATTTCCAGAAGTTTCCTCCAGGAATCCTTCTGAAAGTTTCGTCCGAGATGCATCTCTGTATTTCTTTAGAAATTCTGCAAGATTTCCTTCAGAGATTCTTTTGCGAGCTTTCTTAGGAGCGTTCCCTTAGACTTTTTTCAGAAGCTACTTCAGAAATTGCTCCAGGAATCCCTCAATGAGCTCCTTAAGGAGTTCCTCTGAGGGATACATTAGGGATTCCTTAACCCACGAGCAATCGCGCTGTTGTATTTTGTACAACACGTTGAAAAAATCTCGCATTTTGTACTCAGCATTAGTGTGGTGCTGACGCAGGTAGTCAACAGCGCGAGTTACGGAAGGTTAAGAAAATATTTCAGGATTTTCTCTAGCAGTTTCTTTAATAATCTCTCTTGGAATTCCTCAAGGAATTTCTTACACAGTTAATTTAGGAATTTCTCTAGAAGTTCCTTCAGGTATTGCTCTAGAAACTCTTTTAGGAGTTCCTCTCTAGAAGAAACTCAAAAACCTGGAATTTCTCTAGGAGCTCCATCAAGAAGCTCTTTCAAGAGTTCCTTCAAGAGATGCTGTGGGGAATCCTATAGGAGATATTTAAGGAACTTCACTGGAGTTTATTCAGGATTTTTTCTAGGATCTGCTTCAGAAACATTTCCAGAAGTTTCCTCCAAGAATCCTTCTGAAAGTTTCGTCCGACATTTATCTCTGTGTTTCTCTAGAAAATCTGCAAGATTTCCTTCAGGGATTCTTTTGGGAGCTTTCTTAGAAGAGTTCCCTTAGACTTTTTTAGAAACTACTTAAGAAAATGCTTCAGGAATCCCTCAATGAGCTCCTTAAGGAATTCCTCTGAGGGATACATTAGGGATTCCTCAAGAAAATATTTCAGGAATTTATCTAGCAGTTTCTCCAGGAATTCCTTCAGGAATTTCTTTCGGAGATAATTCGGGATCTCCACCGAGAAATCTTCTCGAATCTACTTTAGTAGTTCCTCTAAAAGATACATCAGGGATTCCTCAAAGCGATCTTTAAGAAATTTCGTTATAGTTTAATCAGGAATTTCTCTAGGTGTTTCGTCAGGAACTTTTAATTTCCTTCGGGATTCTTTTAAGAGTTTTCACAGTGGAATTCCCTGATGAGTATCATTTTAAGCTTCTTCGGTAATATTCTACGGAATTTTTTAAGCAAGTTTTTAAGAATTTTTCTTAAGAAATATTTCAGGAATTTCTCTAGACGTTCTTTAGGATTTTCTCAAGAAACTTCTTAAAGATTTTATTTAAAGTTTATTCGGGAATTCCAGTAGAAGTTCCTTCAAGTATTCCTCTCGATGCTTCTTTAGGAGTTCTTCGAAGAAAAGGGATACCTCAAGAAGATTACTCTGGCAACTTTTTTTCAGGAATTTCTCCAGAAGCTCCTGCACAGACATTTCAAGGATTTCCTCAAGGAATTCCCCTTGGAGTTTCTTCAGACATCTCTTTAGAGACTTCTTCAGGTGTTCTTCCAGAAATTGCTTCAGAAGTTTCTCTGAGAAATACTATAGAAACTCTTGGCTCTTGGCGATCATTTAGGAATTTCTCTTGTAGTTTCTTCATAAATTTCTCTTAGATATTTTCAAAGTTTCTTCGTGAATTCTACTAGGTGTTCCTTGGGATATTTCTTTATAAGCTAATTTAAGAATTTTTCCAGGTGCTAGGTATATGAGATGCTTCAGTGATATCTTTGGAGTTCCTATGAGATTTTCTCCACAAGTTCTTTTAGAAATTGAGGAACCTTCGAATTGCCCAAGAGGAATTGGAACCTCAAATTATTTCTGTAGAAATTTTCAACTTCCTTGAGGAGTACTTAGTAAAATTTATAGAAAAAACTCCAGGAGGATTTACTGCAAATTTTTTGAAAGCAGTGGTTTTCTAGGAAATTCTGAAAGGACCCCTAGAACGACTGCTTGCTCGAGGAATTCCTGCAAGAATTTCCAACGAGGGTGCTTTCCAAAATAACTTCAGAAGAAGTTTTTACAACAAATTCTAGATGGAAATTCTGAAGGAACTGCTGAAGATATATTTGGTTCCATTTCTGAGAAAAAATAAGCATGTTTATTGAAAACACTTCTTGATAAACCTCTTGGGCTAGCTGAAGAAATATTTGATGGAAATTCCAAGTTTTCACAACTCCTACTAATCTTTTGCATAAGCTCCAGGAGGTATTCCTTGGAAAACTCCTTAAGGATCATTTTGGAAGAGATCAGGAAGAACGATGGGACTGGACTCTTTGGAGAAAATTTTGAAAAAGCTCTGGTAAATCTAGGAAAGCAAATCTTGGAAAAACTGCTTGAAGAAAATTTTGTAGGAGCTGAAGGAAGAATTTCACAGGGAGTCTCTTAACCTTCCTTTTGCATCACGTTGGCAGCAGCTCGCTGACGTAGTGTGCGGTTTGGGTCAAACATGACCCTAATGCCAAAGGAGGATTAAGAATCTCTGAAGAGATGTCCTAAGGATTCCTGAAAAAAAACATGAAAAATCCTACAAGAGATCCCCTGATATACTCCTAGAAGATTCCCATTCAAATTATTTGAGAAATTTCTTATCTAATTTCATTTTGACGCTAGGGATCCATAAAGAAATTTGGATAGGAGCGCATGATAAAAGAAATAATTACTGCAAAATTTAGGGAATTCCTGAAGAATTTTCTAGCGAAACTTCTTCCAAAAAATTAAGAAAGACTCTGGGAACGACTGCTTGAGGACCTCTTAATCCTCCTTTAGCATTAGGGCCATTTCTGATACGAACTGTGCACCACACCAGCGAGCTGTTGCCAATGTTATGCATTAAGAAGGTTAAAAGAATTCTTGGAGGAACTCTTGGAAGAACTCATGGGCAAATTCCTGAATTCCCTGGATGAGTTCTAAAAGGAAAAATTAAAGAACCTGGTAAAATAATTGAAGAATTGACTAAGAAATTGTTAAAATCCAAGTTAAACTTCAGAAATTTTTTTTTGAGAAATACTTCGTTGAATTCGTGCAGCAACTCATAGAGGAATAATTGGAGGCAGAGAAGCAATTTCCTGAAGAATTTTTCGATGAACACTTTGAGAACATCTTGATACTATTCTTGATTCAATTATTTGGAGAAATTTGTGGACATCCCATTCTAACGCTTGAACAAATTTATGCAGGGAACAATGATTAGTATTTCGAGAAGCGCAAGATAAAATTGTTGGAAAAACTATTGGAGGAATTCCTGCAGACAATTTTAGAGCAATTCCTGGAACATTTTCTAAAGGGACTCCTTTAAACATTTCATAACGGACTCCTGGAACGATTGCTTTCGGGCTTCTTAAAGGAATTCTCGGAGGAACTTCTGGAAGAATACCCAAATTTGCTGGATCAATTCACAAAGGAAATATTTAAGAACTTGGTAAAATATTTGAAGAATTATGGTAATCTATTTATTATAATCCTGCAGAAACTCTTAGAGGAATTCTTAGAAGGAGAAGCAATTTCTTAAGGGCTTTTTGATTAAACATTTTGAGAACTTGAGATACAATTCCTAATCAAATCCTTTAAACATTTCTGGGACTTCCAAAAGGTTCCTTAAAAATGTTTCGTACTTTATAGAGATCCTTTTTACTTACCCAAAGTACTTAAAATACGCAATGAAATATCCGTAGAAGTTTTTCTAGAAGATCTTTGAATAATTTAACTTGAAGAGCTCTTTTAAGAACGTTCGAACTTCCTGTAGTAATCTAGAGGATGCTCCTGCAACAGTGCAAACCTTGGAAAAACGGAAGAACTTGTTGAGATTATGGAGAACTCATGGAAGAATTTCAAAGGTCAATCCTGATCAATCCTTTGGGATATCCTTTGAGATCTTTCTGAAAGATTCAAATCTTTGACTTTCTGAGGGAATCTCATTTCAACCCTTGAACTTATTTCTCTGGACAACTTCCTTGAGAAGCAAACTTATGAAGGAACTCTCAGAAGAATACTCTTGGATGAATGCGGTAAGAAGTCTCTTGTTAAAAAAAGCTGAAGAAGTTTTCACAGCAACTTTAAGTTGAAGTTCTGAAGGAATTTCTAATGAAAAAAATTGGTAGAATTCCAGCAGGAACTCTTCAAAGAATTCGTAGAGGATTGAAAAGGAATCCTTGGATTTTTGAGCTAACATTGAGACATTGTTGGACGAATCTGCTATGGAAATCTCTAAAAAAAACCTGGAAAGCTCTTGGAACTTCTACAGGCATTTGAGAACCTTTTAACTTGCCTTACAGGCATTGAAACACCTGGAGGAATTCTTTGAGAAGCTTATAGAGATATTCCAATTTGGAAGGCTCCTTCTAGAATGTTAGAACTTTTTGAAAACACTTATGGAGAAGCTTCTGTAAGTAGGCATACCTTGGAAAAACTCTTTGGAAGACTTGAGATAGAGGGAGCTGCTCCCAAGCAACATTTTCAAGTCGAATAGATCCTAAATGACAATTAGAATCAATATGGAATATAAATAAAATTATTAATATTTTATAATAGTTCTCAAAATAATGTCATTTAAATCCATCCTTCAAAAGTTCCCGTGAGATGGCTCTCAAAGAATTACTGAAAGGTTTTCATTCAAATCACTCGAAAAATGTCTCCTTGAGGTCCTTTTGATAACACCCGAGGAGGAACTTTTTGGAAAATTCCTTTTGGGAAATCTAGTGTAACTCCTGAATCAAAAACAAATTGTAGATGAATTCCCTTAATGAAACTTCCAATAGCATTTTCTGAAACCATTTTTAATAAAATTAGTTGGGAAGCTTTTTTTTTTTTTTTGACGCACTCTGAGAATTTTGTTTAACAATTATGGGGTATCGCATAGACATTCTACCATTACAATTGTTCAAATTTTGTGTTTGTTTGTAAAACTTCAAATCTTAACAACCGATTGTTTTTAACCCTCTACTTCCCATGGTTGCTCTAGAGCACCATCCATTTTCGGCGAACTCGGGACAAATGGAATTAGATGAATATGATGTAATAATTTTAAAAATATGATTGCAACCTCATAAGGTTGATCCAAATACTAACTACTTGTTTCAATAGTGGAACTATTGATAAACAATCAAAAACCTATTAATTTACAACCAAAATTTTTTTCATTGATTTCGAAAAATTTAGCCAATTTGCAATAACTTTTGTTCAAGCACTTTTTTCGGAAACGCTTTTTAGCATAAATATAGTCGTTCAAAGTCGTGGGAAGGAAAGGGTTAAATCTAAGTCTTCTCATAAGTTGAAATGTCTCTAAAAATCGTAATTCGGAAAACATTCTCGAACTTCGATTTTAGAAGCAATCAGAACTAAAGATTTTTTTTCTACGCTCGACATTTCCGCTGTTTATTCAATCTTTTTCAAGAGTTCTATAATATAATTTGACTGACAATTAACATATATACACAAATGGCAGTTGCTAACGGAAAATTTGATTCTTTGTGATAGTTGGTTTCGGTAAATTATCGGTAGATTTCAGTGTTGATAATTCTCCTTAATCCCTTCGGGACGATTTTTTTTCACTAACCTCGCCGCTGTAGAACGCGTCAGCGAGGTGCAGATGGCTCAACCGTCCGGAAAGGGTTAAATCAGTTTGCATGGACGCACATCAAATATCTCACAAATTCAGAACAGTATAGCATTCACTAACTATTTAACTGAGCAAAACAGACATTCTAGGCAACGGTTCACTTCTCGATCATCCAAAGAACATCTTCCCATCTGGCATCCCTGGCACACGGAACACCGTGTGGTGCTCTCATCCGCACTCTTCTGGGTTCGCTCGAAGCGCTTGTTTCTTCTTCGTTCGCTTGCTTTCTTTTCTGTTCATTCGTTCGATTTGCTTTTTACTTGAACTTCACGTTCGTCCGGAGTTGATTCGTTCGATGGGGCAGTGGTGGCGGCGGCGGCGGCCGCAGCGTTGTTGTTGTTGATGATGTTGTTTTTCTTCCACACAAGACCCGTTGAATGCATACTCCACACACCACACCGCACAGCACAACTTCTTTCCCGAAGGGAACACTCCGACCGTCCGTCGTCGTCGTGTTCAACAACATTTCGTTCGTTCCTTTGCCATCTCCTTCTTCATCCGTTCATTCGCCACGGCTCGAAACTCGAACTTGTTCAACCCAATCGAAGAAGTGCACAAGTGAAAGGTTTCAAAGAAAAACTCTCTTATTTTATGACCCGCAACCCGCAACTGGATGGAGCAAAAATTCAACGAATTTTCCACGGAATTCCACTCAAATTAAAACAAAATCTACTGCCTTTTGAATCGAAAATTAGGAATTTCTGAATTAAGCACCCACTTTTTTCTGCTCGTTGCTCAAGAAGAATCTCCGCTTTTCGCTGCTTCTGCTTCCGAATCTGCTGCTCTCCGTCTCCGTTCTTCTTCACCGTCGTCCACTAGCTGCACCGAAATAATTCACACAATCCGGTTTCTGCGGCTGGTCACTTGATTTTCGTATACTCCACTCTGTTTCAATTCTTCCCAAAACGAAAAATTTCGACGAACTTCACAAACTTCCAACACTTCTCCCCCATTTATCCTTCTCGTCGCCAATGAAACTTATTCTCGTCGTCACCAATTCGGTAGGAAAAATTCCCCACCGACACAAATGGGGTCACACACTGCTACTCCTGTCTACCGACACCACACCAAACATCCACGGCCGTTCCTTTTCGAACACACCGAAATCCCGGACCCCGGACCGGAAACCAGCGCCTGGTCTGGTGGTGGCCAGCCAATCTCAATCCTAAGAACCGCGTCGATCACGGGCGCGCTAACAGAATTTTATCGATTTTCCGTAAGGGGGCAGAGCGCAACAACACCACCAACAACAGCGAAAAAAGAGGAAGAATCCTTCTTCTCGGATCTCCTCAGTCTGTGGTGCGCTGGTTCTGAACGACACTAGAACAGGAGCCCCGAACAACCGCACTGGGGAGTAAACAAAATGGCCATCTTGCCGTCGACGATCCCGAACAGTACTAAACGGTGCTCTCTTCGAGGAAGGCAGTCGATGCTGCAAAACGAACTGGTATACGCACAGAAACGCAAACTGGCATAAAGCAGCGTAAACGAAAGCAAAGGGAGAATGACCGACGAAGCGAGAGAGCGAAACGTACTAAATTGAGCGAGAGAGCAAAAGAGGACAGTTTCAAACACACAAAGTTCAGCGATCGAATCGAACTCGGCTGAACGACCGACCGACCGAAATGGGATTTAAAGTGGTCTTCTTATTCACAAACACACGCTGGCTGCTCGTCCCCATCCGATGAATGATTGATGATTAATTGGTGCGTCCATGGCGGTGGCAGTGGTGTGGATGATCTCACACGCAAGATGGGACTTAAAATAACGCTAGTTTGGTTTAAACTCGAGTGGCGATTCAATGACGGACGGAATTATTTTCTTTTCTTTCGGAAGGACAATTTAGTACAAGTCCTTCGAAGTTGACCCTTTTTGCCATCCGATGGGATAACGCAATCCCAAAAAGGTGAAATTCTCTCTTCGGGGTTCGCTCCGAATGGTGGAGGCATTCTCTTCGATTAGCAGTCCTCCAAATGATACAATGAAACGGTAGATCCAAGCGCCGATTGACTTTCCCGAAAAATCTAGTAGACTGGAATATTGTTATGAATCTTATCAACATCTTGTAGCATTACCAAAAAATCAACAACCGTCCTCACAGCTTCGAGAATTTCACGAATTTTATATTTGAATTTCCAAGCCTGAAAGGATTCTGCTCCAAGATCCAGAAGGGATTCTGCTCGGGAATCTTCAAGGGATTCTGCTTCTGAATTCCAGAAGGGATTCTGGTTCAAAATCCTGAAAGAATTCTGTATCAGAATCCTGAGAAGATTATGCTTCAGAATCCTGGCCTGAGAGGAAAAAGCTTCAGAATCCTGAGAGGATTCTGCTTCAGAATCCTGAGCAGATTCTGCTTCAGAATCCTGGAGGATTCTGCTTCAGAATCCTGAGAAGATTCTGCTTCAGAATTCTGAGCAGATTCTGCTTCAGAATTCTGAGCAGATTCTGCTTCAGAATTCTGAGCAGATTCTGCTTCAGAATCCTGAGAAGATTCTGCTTCAGAATCCTGAGAGGATTCTGCTTCAGAATCCTGAGAGGATTCTGCTTCAGAATCCCGAGAGAACTGTGCTTCAGAATCCTGAGAGGATTCTGCTTCAGAATCCTGAGAGGATTCTGCTTCAGAATCCTGAGAGGATTTTGCTTCAAAATCTTGAGAAGATTCTGCTTCAGAATCCTACGGGAATCTGCTTCAGAATCCTACGGGATTCTGCTTCAGAATCCTACGGGATTCTGCTTCAAAATCTTACGGGATTCTGCTTTAGAATCCTACCGGTTTCTGCTTCTGAATCCTAAGGGATTCTGCTTCAGAATCCTAAGGGATTCTGCTTCAGAATTCTAAGGGATTCTGCTTCAGAATTCTAAGGGATTCTGCTTCAGAATCCAAAGGGATTCTGCTTCAGAATCCTAAGGGATTCTGCTTCAGAATCCAAAGGGATTCTGCTTCAGAATCCAAAGGGATTCTGCTTCAGAATCCAAAGGGATTCTGCTTCAGAATCCAAAGGGATTCTGCTTCAGAATCCTAAGGGATTCTGCTTCAGAATCCAAAGGGATTCTCTTCAGAATCCAAAGGGATTCTGCTTCAGAATCCTAAGGGATTCTGCTTCAGAATCCTAAAGGATTCGGCTTCAGAATCCTAAGGGATTCTGCTTCAGAATCCTAAGGGATTCTGCTTCAGAATCCCAAAGGATCCTGCTTCAGAATCCTAAGGGATTCTGCTTCAGAATCCTAAGGGATTCTGCTTCAGAATCCTAAGGGATACTGCTTCAGAATCCTAAGGGATTCTGCTTCAGAATCCTAAGGGATTCTGCTTCAGAATCCTAAGGGATTCTGCTTCAGAATCCTAAGGGATTCTGCTTCAGAATCCTAAAGGATTCGGCTTCAGAATCCTAAGGGATTCTGCTTCAGAATCCTAAGGGATTCTGCTTCAGAATCCTAAGGGATTCTGCTTCAGAATCCTAAGGGATTCTGCTTCAGAATCCTAAGGGATTCTGCTTCAGAATCCTAAGGGATTCTGCTTCAGAATCCTAAGGGATTCTGCTTCAGAATCCTAAAGGATTCTGCATCAGAATCCTAAAGGATTCTGCATCAGAATCCTAAAGGATTCAGCTTGAGAATCCTAAAGGATTCTGCTTCAGAATCCTAAAGGATTCTGCTTCAGAATCCTAAGTGATTCTGCTTCAGAACCCTGAAGGATTCTGCTTCAGAACCCTCAGGGATTCTGCTTCTGAATCCTAAGGGGTTGTGCATCTGAATCCTAAGGGATTCTGCATCTGAATCCTAAGGGATTCTGCTTCAGATTCCCAAGGGATTCTGCTTCAGAATCCTGAGGGCTTTTGTTTCAGAATCCCAAGAGAATTCTGCTTAAGAATCCTTAAGGGATTCTGCTTCAGAGTCCTAAGGCATTCTGCTTCAGAATCATAAGGGATTGTGCTTTAAAATCCTAAGGGATTCTGCTTCAAAATCCTAAGGGATTCTGCTTCAGAATTCTAAGGGATTCTGTAGCAGAATCCAGAAAGATTCTGCAACAAAACCCTCAGAAATTCTGCTTCAGAATCTTCATAGATTCTGCCTCAGAATGCTCCAGGATTCTGCTTCACAATCCTAAGAGATTCTGATTCAGAATCCTGAGGGTTTCGGCTTCGGAATCCTGAAAGGATACTATTTCAAAATCCTGAAGAAATTTTGATTCATAATCCTAAAGGGATTCTGCTTCAGTATCCTAAGGGAATCTGCTTTAGTATCCTAAGGGAATCTGCTTCAGTATCCTAAGGGATTCTGCTTCAGAATTTTAAGGGATTCTGCTTCAGAATTCTAAGGGATTCGGCTTCAGAATCCCAAGAGGATTCTGCTTCAGAATCCCAAGAGGATTCTGCTTCAGAATCCCAAGAGGATTCTGCTTCAGAATCCCAAGAGGATTCTGCTTCAGAATCCCAACAGGATTCAGCTTCAGAATCCCAAGAGGATTCTGCTTCAGAATCCCAAGAGTATTATGCTTCAGAATCCCAAAAGGATTATGCTTCAGAATCCCAAGAGCATTATGCTTCAGAATCCCAAGAGGATTCTGCTTCAGAATCCCAAGAGGATTCTGTTTCAGAATCCCAAGAGGATTCTGTTTCAGAATCCCAAGAGGATTCTGTTTCAGAATCCCAAGAGGATTCTGCTTCAGAATCTCAAGAGGATTCTGCTTCAGAATCCCAAGAGGATTCTGCTTCAGAATCCCAAGAGGATTCTGCTTCAGAATCCCAAGAGGATTCTGCTTCAGAATCCCAAGAGGATTCTGCTTCAGAATCCCAAGAGGATTCTGCTTCAGAATCCCAAGAGGATTCTGCTTCAGAATCCCAAGAGGATTCTGCTTCAGAATCCCAAGAGGATTCTGCTTCAGAATCCCAAGAAGATTCTGCTTCAGAATCCCAAGAGGACTCTGCTTCAGAATCCCAAGAGGACTCTGCTTCAGAATCCCAAGAGGATTCTGCTTCAGCATCCCAAGAGGATTCTGCTTCAGAATCCCAAGAGGATTCTGCTTCAGAATCCCAAGAGGATTCTGCTTCAGAATCCCAAGAGGATTCTGCTTCAGAATCCCAAGAGGATTCTGCTTTAAACTCCCAAGAGGATTCTGCATCAGAATCCCAAGAGGATTCTGCTTCAGAATCCCAAGAGGATTCTGCTTCAGAATCCCAAGAGGATTCTGCTTCAGAATCCCAAGAGGATTCTGCTTCAGAATCCCAAGAGGATTCTGCTTCAGAATCCCAAGAGGATTCTGCTTCAGAATCCCAAGAGGTTTAAGAATCCCAAGAGGATTCTGCTTCAGAATCCTAAAAGGATTCTGCTTCAGAATCCCAAGAGGATTCTGCTTCAGAATCCCAAGAGGATTCTGCTTCAGAATCCCAAGAGGATTCTGCTTCAGAATCCCAAGAGGATTCTGCTTCAGAATCCCAAGAGGATTCTGCTTCAGAATCCCAAGAGGATTCTGCTTCAGAATCCCAAGAGGATTCTGCTTCAGAATCCCAAGAGGATTCTGCCTCAGAATCCCAAGAGGATTCTGCCTCAGAATCCCAAGAGGATTCTGCCTCAGAATCCCAAGAGGATTCTGCCTCAGAATCCCAAGAGGATTCTGCCTCAGAATCCCAAGAGGATTCTGCTTCAGAATCCCAAGAGGATTCTGCTTCAGAATCCCAAGAGGATTCTGCTTCAGAATCCCAAGAGGATTCCCAACAAACATTTTTGCTGTATAAGAGCGGAATAAACCACTCTTAAGCAAACTTTAGCCTAAAAAACTGCTATTCAGCTAGTTCTTTTTCTTGGGTTCTTCTTCAGAATCCCAAGTGGGTTCTGCTTCAGAATCCCAAGAGGATTCTGTTTCAGAATCCTAAGAAGATTCTGCTTCAGGATCCCAAGAGGATTCTGCTTCAGAATCCCAAGAGGATTCTGCTTCAAATCTCAAGAGAATTCTGCTTCAGAATCCCAAGAGAATTCTGCTTCAGAATCCCAAGAGAATTCTGCTTCAGAATCCCAAGAAGATTCTGCTTCAGAAAAGGATTCTGCATCAGAATCTTCAGAGGGTTCTGCTTCAGAATTCTATGAGGATTCTGCTTCAGAATCCTCACAGGATTCTGCTTCAGAATCCTCGGAGGAATCTGATTCAGAATCCTATGAGGATTTTGCTTCAGAATCTGAGGAGGATTCTGCTTCAGAATCATAGGAGGATTCTGCTTCAGAATCCTAGGAGGATTCTGCTTCAGAATCTGAGGAGGATTCTGCTTCAGAATCCCAGCAGGATTCCGCTTCAGAATCTTGAGCGAATTCTGCTTCAGAATCCAGAGAGGATAATGCTTCAGAATCCATTGATTCAGAATCCCAACAGGATTCCGTTTCAGAATCCTGAGCGGATTCTGCTTCAGAATCCAGAGAGGATAATGCTTCAGAATCCGTTGAGCGATTCTGCTTCAGAATCCTGAGAGTATTCTGCTTCAGAATCTGTTGTGAGATTCTGCTTGAGAATGCTGTGAAGATTCTGCTTCAGAATCCTAGGAGGATTCTGCTTGATAATCCTAGGAGGATTCTGCTTGATAATCCTAGGAGGATTCTGCTTGATAATTCTAGGAGGATTTTGCTTCAGAATCTTAGGAGAATTGGCTTCTTTAGCGGTGTTGAGATAATTCAATATTCTGAATCTGCATGCCAAATTGAGCCGAAATCCAAATTTTCATGAATTTTGGTGCCCGGGAACCTATTTAAAAATCGATTTGAAATTTGTATGGGAGTGATTTGTCGAATCACCCCTCGTCGGATTTTGTACTGGGCGGAGCTGTCAAACAGTTGCCCAGCTGTCAAAAGGTGATTTGAAAAAATCTCTTCGAAATTGATTTTAGGTATCAAAATAAAGTTCTAAAAATCTGAAAAAAATCATAGTGGCTCAGAAAAAGGTGCTCTTTCGTTTAGAAATATAAAATCATTGAGTTTTTCTAAATTTAAAAACCCAATTGTGCTTAAGAATCATAGGAAGATTCTGCTTCAGAATCCCGAGAGGATTCTGCTTCAGAATTCCCAGAGGATGCTTCAGAATTCTTTGAGGGATTCTTCTTCAGAATCCTGAGAGGGTTCTGCTTCAGAATCCAGAGAGGATTCTGCTTCAGAAACCTGAGAGGATTCTGCTTCAAAATCCTGTGACGATTCTACTTCAGAAATCTCAGAGTATTCTGCTTCAGAATCCTCAAAGGAATCTGCTTCAGAATCCTAGGAGGATTCTGCTTCGGAATCTTAGGAGGATTCTGCTTCAGAATCCTAGGAGAATTCTGCTTTAGAATCCTCAGAGGATTCTGCTTCAGAATCCTGAGCGGATCCTTTTTCAGAATCCTGAGCGGATTTTGCTTCAGAATCCAGAGAGGATAATGCTCCATAATGCTACGAAAATTTGTCTTTAGAATCCTAGAAAAATTTTGCTTCAGAATCCTAGGAGGATTCAGCTTAAGAATCCTAGGAGAATTCTGCTTCACAATCCTAGGAGGATTCTGCTTCAGAATCCTGAGAGAATTCTGATTCAGAATCCTGAGAGGATTCTGCTTCAGAATTCAGAGAGGATTCTGCTTCAGAATTCAGAGAGGATGCTTCTTCAGAATTCAGAGAGGATAATGCTCCATAATGCTAGGAAAATTTGTCTTTAGAATCCTAGAAAAATTTTGCTTCAGAATCCTAGGAGGATTCAGCTTAAGAATCCTAGGAGAATACTGCTTCACAATCCTAGGAGGATTCTGCTTAAGAATCCTGAGAGGATTCTGATTCAGAATCCTGAGAGGATTCTGCTTCAGAATTCAGAGAGGAATCTGCTTCAGAATTCAGAGAGGATGCTTCTTCAGAATTCAGAGAGGATTCTGCTTCAGAATTCAGAGAGGATTCTGCTTCAGAATCCTGAGAGGATTCTGCTTCAGAATCCTGAGAGGATTCTGCTTCAGAATCCTGAGAGGATTCTGCTTCAGAATCCTAAGAGAATTCTATTTCAGAATCCTAGGTGGATTCTTCTTCAGAATCCTAAGAGGATCCTACTTTAGAATCCTAGTAGGATTCTGCTTCAGAATCCTAGGAAGATTCTGCTTCAGAATCCTAGGAACAAGGATGGAAATCTAGTGATCATGATCAGATTTTGAATGCGTCGCGGTTGAAAGGCATCGCGCGATCATAGCAACAACGATAACAGTTTGTCGTCAAGCATCATAACAAACTACGATCCGAGAAGAATGATTCGCTCGGCATGTGCGGGCGCGATGCGATCGCTATCATGAAGTCGAAATGATAAATTAGTGATTTCATTCACTTTTTGAGCATTCTTACTTCTTTAACTTGAAGATATGCTCATGAATGTATTATTTCTAATAATGAATGCGGTTTACGGGTGCATAAGTGGCCTAAATTGTGATGAATAAGATTTATCACGACTTGTAACATGATCCGATAACGGGTCATCACGCGATAAACCGTGCATCAGATGCTTTGATTGCACGGTGATACGAGCACGGTGTGAGGCGTCGGCATCATGCTACTGCAAGAACAAGGCTATCTTGGATTATTCGTATCCTGTTTCATTTATCGCTTGAAGTGATTTTCTTCCATCCTTGCCTAGGAAGATTCTGCTTCAGAATCCTAGGAGAATTCTGCTTCAGAATCCTTAGATGTACTCATATTCTACAGTAGCAGCAACTCAACCATTCAATATTTCCTCATAGAAATCTATCCATCGGCTTTAGCATCTATCCCGCAATGCAATAATCTCCCGTTCGAACGCAATTTTCAATCCAACCATCATATCCCTCCTGCGAACAGCAGCAGAGAATCGCTGGAGATTGCACATTGCTCTCTCACGTTCTCCCACTGGTTGCCTGGAGCAAAACTCTTCGAACAGTAGAGATTTGTCAGAGGCCACTCACTGCTGAAGCTGGCTGAAGCCATCTTGTTTCTTGATCCATCCATCGGGCGGTCGATCGAAATACGAAAACTGTTCGAACAGAGAGACATTACTCTGAGCAGAGGTATAGACAACAACTCCAGTTTTACAGTTCCATTCATGCTCACTGCTGCTGCTGTTGCCTACAAACAGCGACCAGCGACCGACTTTATGTTTAGGATTGGGAGATGGTAAGCAGCAACTGTAATAATGCCTTTTGCTCTTAGCTCTCTCCCTTGTGGTGCATGCTACCTCGCTGCGCTCCGTCGGCAGTGATGTCAGATTTCTGCGCTGGTGAATCATTAGATTGGGAGTGTTAGAAGAGAGATGTGACCCGGAGAATCTGTACTCCAACCTTCTATACAGATGTCTGCGGGAGCGTAGATTCCTAGAAAGTGTCCAATTCCGTGTCTACGGAAGTTTCCACCGATCTGGCATCCCTGCGGGTCAGGAATGAAGACGCAGAGTTTCCCTTGTTTAAACACTCCCGTCTCGTGTGTACAGAACCCCTGTTTACCGGTGTTGGTTGAAACACTACTGGTTCGTTGAACACTCACACACACTCCTCAACCATCCCCGAACCGATGCGGGAACAGAGAAAATTGTCCAAAATCTCAGTTTGTAGACCTGTGCTGTGACTCGATACACATTTACGCAAATCTCGTCGAGTTCAACTTTGGTGTCCTACTACCTAGTACTGGAGAGATGCCACGGCGCGTGCAACTGTGTGCGTGTCGTTCGTGGAGAACAACAACTCTGCTGGCAACACAAACATTCCGTACACCGTTTTTCTCGTCTGCTGGATGGATTTGGACGGATCGGAACGGCGCGGCGGCAGCGGTACGATACGGTGCACACGGGCGCGCGGTGCGGATCAGGTTTTGGATGGCGAGGGTGCACCACGGCGCACCGGGTTCGAACGACCTATAGCAGCTATGGATGGTTGGAACACGGTTAGAGAAACGTCGTACGTGTAGGTGCTTTTTGAAGCGATTTTGGTAGCACTGCTGCTGGATGGCTGCTTTATAATTCGGTAGAGAGCCAGCTACTGTTGAATGGGGGATTAGAAAGGTAGGAATCAGATCGGGTGTTTATGCATGAAATGCAATCGCAAATTAAAATCGTGGAACACAATTTTGAGAAACGTAAAGTAGGTTTCTGAGACTGAGGAGGGCTTATGCTTTGTTATTTTCCTTTATGCATGATTATAAAGTCGCAATAGTTCATGCTGTTAAAATACACTCATCTAGTCTAGAAAAAAAACAAGTCTAGAAAGTTCCTATAACTTTTTTTTCGGAAAAAAAATCATGTTTCACTGTCCTAAGAGTTATATGTAATTTTTTAGATGCATCATTTGTATTTAGTCTAACAATTCACACCTAAACAGGTTCGACGATGAAATGCAGACAATAGTCAAAGTCATGTGATACTCATGACATTTTGCGGAACTGTACTGCACTAAATATTTACACATATCATTACAAAAGGAATTCTGTCAGAAATTGTACTAGGAGTTGAAGTACCACGAACAACAAGCTCTATTCGGGATTAGACCAGGGGGTACGTTTGGCACCGTTAGGCAGCACCGAAGTTTCAAACCCATATGGAACGAACTCAACAAATTGTAGTAATTCTAGTACTCTCGAGACGATATGATTGATACGGTAGAATCCTCTCAGGATTCTGAAGCAAAATCCTCTCAGGAATATAAAGAAGAAGCCTCTCAGGATTCTGAAGCAGAATCCTCTCAGGATTCTGAAGCAGAATCTTCTCAGGATTCCGAAGCAGAATCCTCTCAGGATTCCGAAGCAGAATCCTCTCAGGATTCTGAAGCAGAATCCTCTCAGGATTCTGAAGCAGAATCCTCTCAGGATTCTGAAGCAGAATCCTCTCAGGATTCTGAAGCAGAATCCTCTCAGAATTCTGAAGCAGAATCCTCTCAGGTTCAGAAGCAAAATCCTCTCAGGATTCTGAAGCAAAATAAACCTCAGGATTCTGAAGCAAAATCCTCTCAGGATTATAAAGAAGAATCCTCTCAGGATTCTGAAGCAGAATCCTCTCAGGATTCTGAAGCAAAATCCTCTCAGCATTATAAAAAAGAATCCTCTCAGGATTCTGAAGCAAAATCCTCTCAAGATTCTGAAGCGAAATCCTCTCAGGATTCTGAAGCTGAATCCTCTCAGGATTCTGAAGCAAAATCCTCTCAGGATTATAAAGAAGAATCCTCTCAGGATTCTGAAGCAAAATCCTCTCAAGATTCTGAAGCGAAATCCTCTCAGGATTCTGAAGCTGAATCCTCTCAGGATTCTGAAGCAAAATCCTCTCAGCATTATAAAGAAGAATCCTCTCAGGATTCTGAAGCAAAATCCTCTCAAGATTCTGAAGCGAAATCCTCTCAGGATTCTGAAGCTGAATCCTCTCAGGATTCTGAAGCAAAATCCTCTCAGGATTCTGAAGCAGAACCCTCTCAGGATTCTGAAGCTGAATCCTCTCAGGATTCTGAAGCAAAATCCTCTCAGGATTCTGAAGCAGAACCCTCTCAGGATTCTGAAGCAGAATCGTCTCAGGATTCTGAAGCAGAATTCTCTCAGGATTCAGAAGCAGAATCGTCTCCGGATTCTGAAGCAGAATCGTTTCAGGATTCTGAAGCAGAATCCTCTCTGGATTCTGAAGCAGAATCCTCTCTGGATTCTGAAGCAGAATCCTCTAAGGATTCTGAAGCAGAATCCTCTAAGGATTCTGAAGCAAAATCCTCTAAGGATTCTGAAGCAGAATCCTATAAGGATTCTGAAGCAGAATCCTCTCAGGTTCTGAAGCAGAATCCTCTCAGGATTCTGAAACAGAATCCTCTCAGGATACTGAAGCAGAATCCTCTCCTTTTAGGGTTCTGATGAAGAATCACTTAAGAATTCTGATGCAGAATCCTCCCCGGATTTTAAAGCATAATCCTCTCAGGATTCTTAAGAAAATTTCATAAGATCCTCTAAGGATTCTGAAGCATAATCTTTTCAGAATCCTCTCCGGATTGTGAACCTGAATCCTCTCAGGATTGTGAAGCAGAATCCTATCAGAATTCTGAAGCAGAATGCTCTTAGGTCAGAATTCTGAAGCAGAATGCTGTCAGGTTAGCATTCTGAAGCAAAATCCTCCCAGGTCAGGATTCTGAAGCAGAACCCTCTCAGGATTCTGAAGCACAATCCTCTCAGGATTCTGAAGCAGAACCCTCTCAGGATTCCTGAAGCAGAATCCTCTCACGATTCTGAAGCAGAATCCTCTCACGATTCTGAAGCAGAATCCTCTCACGATTCTGAAGCAGAACCCTGTCAGGTCAGGATTCTGAAGCAGAATCATCTCAGGATTCTGAAGCAGAATCCTCTCAGGATTCTGAAGCAGAATCCTCTCAGGATTCTGAAGCAGAATCCTCTCAGGATTCTGAAGCAGAATCCTCTCAGGATTCTGAAGCTGAATCCTCTCAGGATTCTGAAGCAGAATCCTTTCAGGATTCTGGAGCAGAATCCTCTCAGGATTCTGAAGCAGAATCCTTTCAGGATTTTCAAATAGAATCCTTGATCGCATCAGAATCAGAATCCTCTCAGAATTCTGACGTAGAATTTCTTCAGAAAGCTGAAGCACAATCCTCTCAGGATTAATCTTAGGATTCTGAAGCAAAAACCTTTTTGGATTATGGAGCAGAACTCTCTCAGGATTCAGAAGGATAATCCTCTCAGGACTCTGGAGCAGAATCATCTCAAGATTCTGAAGCAGAATCATCTCAGGATTTTCAAGTAGAATCCTCGACCGATTCTGAAGCAGAATCCTCTCAGGATTCTTAAGCTGAATGCTCTCATGATTCTGAAGCAGAATTCTTTCAGGATTCTGAAGTAGAATCTCTTCAGAATTCTGACGCAGAATCCTCCCAGGATTCCTCTGAGTATTCTGGAGCAGAACCCACTCAGGATTCTGAAGCAGAATCTTCTTAGAATTTTGAAGCCGAATCCACTTATTTTGCTGAAGCAGAATCCTCTCAGGATTCTGAAGCAGAATCCTCTCAGGATTCTGAAGCAGAATCCTCTCAGGATTCTGAAGCAGAACCCTCTCAGGATTCTGAAGCAGAATCCTCTCAGAATTCTGAAGCAGAATCCTCTCAGAATTCTGAAGCAGAATCCTCTCAGAATTCTGAAGCAGAATCCCCTCAGGATTCTGAAGCAGAATCCTCTCAGGATTCTGAAGCAGAATCCTCTCAGGATTCTGAAACAGAATCCTCTCAGGATTCTGAAGCAGAATCCTCTCAGGATTCTGAAGCAGAATCCTCTCAGGATTCTGAAGCAGAATCCTCTCAGGATTCTGAAGCAGAATCCTCTCAGGATTCTGAAGCAGAATCCTCTCAGGATTCTGAAGCAGAATCCTCTCAGGATTCTGAAGCAGAATCCTCTCAGGATTCTGAAGCAGAATCCTCTCAGGATTCTGAAGCAGAATCCTCTCAGGATTCTGAAGCAGAATCCTCTCAGGATTCTGAAGCAGAATCCTCTCAGGATTCTGAAGCAGAATCCTCTCAGGATTCTGAAGCAGAATCCTCTCAGGATTCTGAAGCAGAATCCTCTCAGGATTCTGAAGCAGAATCCTCTCAGGATTCTGAAGCAGAATCCTCTCAGGATTCTGAAGCAGAATCCTCTCAGGATTCTGAAGCAGAATCCTCTCAGGATTCTGAAGCAGAATCCTCTCAGGATTCTGAAGCAGAATCCTCTCAGGATTCTGAAGCAGAATCCTCTCAGGATTCTGAAGCAGAATCCTCTCAGGATTCTGAAGCAGAATCCTCTCAGGATTCTGAAGCAGAATCCTCTCAGGATTCTGAAGCAGAATCCTCTCAGAATTCTGAAGCAGAATCCTCTCAGGATTCTCAAGCAGAATCCTCTCAGGATTCTGAAGCAGAATCCTCTCAGGATTCTGAAGCAGAATCCTCTCAGGATTCTGAAGCAGAATCCTCTCAGGATTCTGAAGCAGAATCCTCTCAGGATTCTGAAGCAGAATCCTTTCAGGATTTTGAAGCAGAATCCTCTATGGATTCTGAAGCAGAATCCTCTCCGGATTCTGAAGCAGAATCCTCTCCGGATTCTGAAGCAGAATCCTCTCCGGATTCTGAAGCAGAATCCTCTCCGGATTCTGAAGCAGAATCCTCTCCGGATTCTGAAGCAGAATCCTCTCCGGATTCTGAAGCAGAATCCTCTCCGGATTCTGAAGCAGAATCCTCTCCGGATTCTGAAGCAGAATCCTCTCCGGATTCTGAAGCAGAATCCTCTCCGGATTCTGAAGCAGAATCCTCTCCGGATTCTGAAGCAGAATCCTCTCCGGATTCTGAAGCAGAATCCTCTCTGGAATCTGAAGCAGAATCCTCTCAGGATTTTCAAGTAGAATCTTCTCAGGATTCTGAAGCAGAATGCTCTCAGGATTCAGAAGCAGAATCCTTTCATGATTTGGACGTAGAATCTCTTCAGAATGCTGATGCAGATTCCTCGCAGGATTCACCTTAGAATTCTGAATCAGAATCCTCTTTGGATTCTGGAGCAGAACCCTTTTAGGATTCTGAAGCATAATCCTCTTAGGATTCTGAAGCAGAATCATCTCAACATTCTGAAGCAGTAACTTCTCAGGATTCTGAAGCAGAATCTTCTCAAGATCCTGGAGCAGAATCCTCTCAGGATTTGCAAGTATATTTCTCGACCGATTCTGAAGCAGAATCCTCTCAGGGTTCTTAAGCAGAATGCTCTCATGATTCTGAAGCAGAATCCTTTCAGGATTCTGACGTAGATACTCTTCATAATTCTGATGCATAATCCTCCCAGGATTCCTTTTCGGATTCTGAAGCAGAATCTTCTCAGGATTCTGGAGCAGGATGTTCTCATGACTTTGAAGCAAAATCCTCTCAGGATTCTAACGTAGAATCTCTTCAGAATTCTGACGCAGAATCCTCCCAGGATCCCTCTCAGGATTCTGAAGCAGAATCCTTTCAGGATTCTGAAGCAAAATCCTCTCAGGATTTTGAAGCAGAATCCTCTCAGGATTATGAAGCAGAATCCTCTAAGGTTTCTGAAGCAGAATCCTCTTAGGATTCTGAAACAAAATCCTCTCAGGATTCTGAAGCAGAATCCTCTCAAGATTCTGAAGCAGAATCCTCTCAGGATCCTGAAGCAGAATCCTCTCAGGATCCTGAAGCAGAATTATTTCAGGATTCTGAAGCAGAATCTTCTTAGGATTCTGAAGCAGAATCCTCTCAGGATTCTGAAGCAGAATCCTCTCTGGATTCTGAAGCAGAATCCTCTAAGGATTCTGAAGCAGAATCCTCTAAGGATTCTGAAGCAAAATCCTCTAAGGATTCTGAAGCAGAATCCTATAAGGATTCTGAAGCAGAATCCTATAAGGATTCTGAAGCAGAATCCTCTCAGGTTCTGAAGCAGAATCCTCTCAGGATTCTGAAACAGAATCCTCTCAGGATACTGAAGCAGAATCCTCTCCTTTTAGGGTTCTGATGAAGAATCACTTAAGAATTCTGATGCAGAATCCTCCCAGGATTTTAAAGCATAATCCTCTCAGGATTCTTAAGAAAATTTCATAAGATCCTCTAAGGATTCTGAAGCATAATCTTTTCAGAATCCTCTCCGGATTGTGAACCTGAATCCTCTCAGGATTGTGAAGCAGAATCCTATCAGAATTCTGAAGCAGAATCTTCTCAGGATGTGGGTTTCGTGACCGAGCGGTTAGCAGAGTCAGACGTTTAAGGGTCTCGTAAGCCTCACAGCATCCTCTCAGGATTCTGAAGCAGAATCCTCTTACGATTCTGAAGCAGAATCCTCTCAGGATTGTGAAGCAGAATCCTCTCAGGATTTTGAAGCAGAATTCTCTCAGGATACTGAAGCAGAAATCTCTCAGGATTTTGAAGCAAAATCCTCTCAGGATTCTGAAGCAGAATGCTCTTAGGTCAGAATTCTGAAGCAGAATGCTGTCAGGTTAGCATTCTGAAGCAAAATCCTCTCAGGTCAGGATTCTGAAGCAGAACCCTCTCAGGATTCTGAAGCACAATCCTCTCAGGATTCTAAAGCAGAACCCTCTCAGGATTCCTGAAGCAGAATCCTCTCACGATTCTGAAGCAGAATCCTCTCACGATTCTGAAGCAGAATCCTCTCACGATTCTGAAGCAGAATCCTCTCACGATTCTGAAGCAGAACCCTGTCAGGTCAGGATTCTGAAGCAGAATCATCTCAGGATTCTGAAGCAGAATCCTCTCAGGATTCTGAAGCAGAATCCTCTCAGGATTCTGAAGCAGAATCCTCTCAGGATTCTGAAGCAGAATCCTCTCAGGATTCTGAAGCAGAATCCTTTCAGGATTCTGAAGCAGAATCCTTTCAGGATTCTGAAGCAGAATCCTCTCAGGATTCTGAAGCAGAATCCTTTCAGGATTTTCAAATAGAATCCTTGATCGCATCAGAATCAGAATCCTCTCAGAATTCTGACGTAGAATTTCTTCAGAAAGCTGAAGCACAATCCTCTCAGGATTAATCTTAGGATTCTGAAGCAAAAACCTTTTTGGATTATGGAGCAGAACTCTCTCAGGATTCAGAAGGATAATCCTCTCAGGACTCTGGAGCAGAATCATCTCAAGATTCTGAAGCAGAATCATCTCAGGATTTTCAAGTAGAATCCTCGACCGATTCTGAAGCAGAATCCTCTCAGGATTCTTAAGCTGAATGCTCTCATGATTCTGAAGCAGAATTCTTTCAGGATTTTGACGTAGAATCTCTTCAGAATTCTGACGCAGAATCCTCCCAGGATTCCTCTGAGTATTCTGGAGCAGAACCCTCTCAGGATTCTGAAGCAGAATCTTCTTAGAATTTTGAAGATGAATCCACTTATTTTGCTGAAGCAGAATCCTCTCAGGATTCTGAAGCAGAATCCTCTCAGGATTCTGAAGCAGAATCCTCTCAGGATTCTGAAGCAGAATCCTCTCAGGATTCTGAAGCAGAATCCTCTCAGGATTCTGAAGCAGAATCCTCTCAGGATTCTGAAGCAGAATCCTCTCAGAATTCTGAAGCAGAATCTTCTCAGAATTCTGAAGCAGAATCCTCTCAGAATTCTGAAGCAGAATCCCCTCAGGATTCTGAAGCAGAATCCTCTCAGGATTCTGAAGCAGAATCCTCTCAGGATTCTGAAGCAGAATCCTCTCAGGATTCTGAAGCAGAATCCTCTCAGGATTCTGAAGCAGAATCCTCTCAGGATTCTGAAGCAGAATCCTCTCAGGATTCTGAAGCAGAATCCTCTCAGGATTCTGAAGCAGAATCCTCTCAGGATTCTGAAGCAGAATCCTCTCAGGATTCTGAAGCAGAATCCTCTCAGGATTCTGAAGCAGAATCCTCTCAGGATTCTGAAGCAGAATCCTCTCAGGATTCTGAAGCAGAATCCTCTCAGGATTCTGAAGCAGAATCCTCTCAGGATTCTGAAGCAGAATCCTCTCAGGATTCTGAAGCAGAATCCTCTCAGGATTCTGAAGCAGAATCCTCTCAGGATTCTGAAGCAGAATCCTCTCAGGATTCTGAAGCAGAATCCTCTCAGGATTCTGAAGCAGAATCCTCTCAGGATTCTGAAGCAGAATCCTCTCAGGATTCTGAAGCAGAATCCTCTCAGGATTCTCAAGCAGAATCCTCTCAGGATTCTCAAGCAGAATCCTCTCAGGATTCTCAAGCAGAATCCTCTCAGGATTCTCAAGCAGAATCCTCTCAGGATTCTCAAGCAGAATCCTCTCAGGATTCTCAAGCAGAATCCTCTCAGGATTCTCAAGCAGAATCCTCTCAGGATTCTCAAGCAGAATCCTTTCAGGATTTTGAAGCAGAATCCTCTCTGGATTCTGAAGCAGAATCCTCTCCGGATTCTGAAGCAGAATCCTCTCCGGATTCTGAAGCAGAATCCTCTCCGGATTCTGAAGCAGAATCCTCTCCGGATTCTGAAGCAGAATCCTCTCCGGATTCTGAAGCAGAATCCTCTCCGGATTCTGAAGCAGAATCCTCTCCGGATTCTGAAGCAGAATCCTCTCTGGAATCTGAAGCAGAATCCTCTCAGGATTTTCAAGTAGAATCTTCTCAGGATTCTGAAGCAGAATGCTCTCAGGATTCTGAAGCAGAATCCTTTCATGATTTGGACGTAGAATCTATTCAGAATGCTGATGCAGAATCCTCGCAGGATTCACCTTAGAATTCTGAATCAGAATCCTCTTTGGATTCTGGAGCAGAACAATTTTAGGATTCTGAAGCATAATCCTCTTAGGATTCTGAAGCAGAATCATCTCAACATTCTGAAGCAGTAACTTCTCAGGATTCTGAAGCAGAATCTTCTCAGGATCCTGGAGCAGAATCCTCTCAGGATTTGCAAGTATATTTCTCGACCGATTCTGAAGCAGAATCCTCTCAGGGTTCTTAAGCAGAATGCTCTCATGATTCTGAAGCAGAATCCTTTCAGGATTCTGACGTAGATACTCTTCATAATTCTGATGCATAATCCTCCCAGGATTCCTTTTCGGATTCTGAAGCAGAATCTTCTCAGGATTCTGGAGCAGGATGTTCTCAGGACTTTGAAGCAAAATCCTCTCAGGATTCTAACGTAGAATCTCTTCAGAATTCTGACGCAGAATCCTCCCAGGATCCCTCTCAGGATTCTGAAGCAGAATCCTTTCAGGATTCTGAAGCAAAATCCTCTCAGGATTTTGAAGCAGAATCCTCTCAGGATTATGAAGCAGAATCCTCTCAGGTTTCTGAAGCAGAATCCTCTTAGGATTCTGAAACAGAATCCTCTCAGGATTCTGAAACAGAATCCTCTCAGGATTCTGAAGCAGAATCCTCTCAAGATTCTGAAGCAGAATCCTCTCAGGATCCTGAAGCAGAATCCTCTCAGGATTCTGAAGCAGAATCCTCTCTGGATTCTGAAGGATAATCCTCTCAGGATTCTGAAGCAGAATCCTCTCAGGATTCTGAAGCAGAATCCTCTCAGGATTCTGAAGCAGAATCTTCTCAGGATTCTGACGTATATTCTGTTCAGAATTCTGACGCAGAATCCTCCCAGAATTTCCCTAAAAATTCTGGAGCAGAACCCTTTTAGAATGAAACAATGTTAAAAACAGTAAACAGAGTAAAAATTCATATTTTTTGGCATTGGGGTTCACGGATTGATGCGTGGATGCCATGCATAATCTGATAGATTGTGCGAAGATTACTGTGAACCGGCATAGTTCACTTGGTTGCATAACTTATTGGCGATATCTGATAAATAGATTAACACTGTGCTGTGAAAGGAAGGACGGGAAAGGGCTTTTTTCAACCCCTTTCTGGTTCTAGCGATGGCTGTGAATTCACGTTCATGCATGAGAAAATGTAGACTAGAGAGTATGGCGAAATCTCCTCCCTTGATACTTTCAAGAAGAGAGTATGGAGAAATTTCCTTCCTTGATACTTTCAAGAATCACATGCTGTTCATTTCCCTGCTGACGCTTTCACAAACTTCAAATAAAGTAAATTCCCAAAATTGAGTCATCTCTCTCAACGGAGCAATCTACTTTAATTCAAATCACACGTACTCAGCGAAACCGAAGAAATAAAAGCAAAGCGACAGACCTCAAACCTACAGAGCAAGGTTTAGGGCTTTAGGGCGAGGGCGAGGGACTCCGAAGTGCATACCGCTCGCTAGTGAAGTGGCCCGCAAAAAGGTCCAAGAAAAAGAAAGAAACGAATCGTTGAGTCTCTCCCTGGTCTGTCTTGAGTGGATGGGGAGCTAGGGATAGGGCACGCGTATAAAGTCGATTTAAAATAGACACAGATAAAAAATATGAATAAATAAATTTACTTCTGGGTTCATGCAATGCTAGTTTCTTTTTGCTTTCAAAATTTACAATTTTGTCTCCAGTTAGCCTAGTGGTTAAGGCTATGGATCGCCAATCCGGAGACGGCGGGTTCGATTCCCGTTCCGGTCGAGAAAATTTTCTCGGCTCCCTGGGCATAATGTATCATTGTACTTGCCTCACAATCTACAGATTCATGCAATGGCAGGCAAAGAAAGCCCTTCAATTAATAACTGTGGAAGTGCTCAAAGAACACTAAGTTGAAGCAAGGCAGGCCAAGTCCCAGTGGGGACGTCGAGCCATAAAGAAGAAGAAGAAGAAGAAGAATTTTGAATATTTCTGTACATAAAAAATTAACTCTCGTGATAAATTTCACAGAAAGCGATCAAACATGAAAATTTATTAAAATAAATAAAAAATTGAAAAAAATATTAGAAATTTTTTCGAGAAACAGTCTGGTAATGAACTAGAAAACCGAATCGTATGACAGAACATATTATTTGCAAAATTAAAGATTCTACAAGTTTCAGAATTTTGAAAACTTTTGTAATTTGTTTGTGTTTTAAGAACAAAAAAAAATAAAAAATATTAAATCCAAAAATTATATAAAATTCAAAAATTATAATTTTAAAAATATTAGAATGGTTTCAGATTTTCAAAACCATTTGCTCCGCAAGATAACAGTGTCCCGAAACCCTTAGAAAAGAATAAAAATGAAAAAGTTTAAAATTATGGAACTTTGGAAATATCAGAGTGAAGAAAAAAAAAATATTAAAAATTATAGAATTCTTATATTAGTTTTAGATGAGTTTTTGAGGTTTTCACCAAATAACAACACATATTATTTGTAAGACGAAAGTTTCTCCAAAAATAATAACAAATGAGACATGAAAAATTAAAAAAAATTTCAAACTTTCTAAACATTCATATTTAAAATGTGTATTTTTATTTTTTTTATTTTTGTTTATTGAGAATTGATCGACTAATTGGTTTCCAGTTACGCAGTCTTAGTAATGCTAAATACGCCTAATATTTCCCAACGTTTCGAGACTTGATGTTTGTCTTCTTCAGGGTGTAGAGAAGTATCGTTAGAAAGAAAGTACACTAACTTGTGTAGATACTGCGATTTGTAATTCAATATTTTGAAGTTTCAGTCTTAGGATAAGTCTTAGTCCATTTCGCTTTCGATAGATTATATAGAAAAAAATATAGAAAATAAATCACATTTTCATCAGTGACCGATCAGTGTCCGATGACCGGACAATCAGTTCGGTGAAAGAAACCCCGTAAGCGGAGCGGCGCGGTACGGTGGAGGAGCTAATGGGTACCGAGCAAATTGAAACTGTATAAGATGTTGAAAAACAACTTACCTTTTGGTCAGCAGCAGCAGAAGCAGCACCAATCGATGCTCGATGACATGGCCTAGCTGGGCTCTTTGCATCCTCTACCCGCCAGCGGCCCCTAAAAGGTATGGTGGGTGGAAGTCGAAGAGTCGGATCGCCTTAAGAGGGTGGAGGCATTTAGATGGATTAGCTGGAAGTTGGAAAATTGCACAATTATTGTTTGCGTTTTCTACGACGGAGCTGGGGCTCTCTCTCGGTTCGCTCGGCTATGGGTGGCGGAGGAGCTCAGGAAGTGGGGATGTGGGGATTAAGTGTTTGTGTGTCTCTTTCTTTGGTTGTTTTTCACTTAAGATGTTATGTTTTCTCTGAGTGCAGGCCGGTATGGGTGATTGTTGACTACTATAGTGACTATACTGCTATTCGCAAAGATATGGTCACAATAAATACTACAGAATGCGGTTTGTGAGCAAAGAGTGTAGTCACATAAAATGCGACATTTGTTTGTAATATTTAAAACGTAAAACATTCCAAAAGAAGTATCGAAAGCAAGAATATCGAATAACATGGAACGAGCTCACCAACGAGATTCAAATTCTTAAAATTCCTCCAGGAATTCTTCCAAGTATTTTCCAGGAACTGTTCCAGAGATTCGATCAGGGATTTCTCCAGTAATTCCTTCAGAAATTTCTCCAGGGATTACTCCAGGAATTCAAGGATTCCTGTAGGAAAATCCTCCAGGGATTCCTCCAGTAATTCCTCCAGGGATTCCTCCAAGGATTCCCCCAGAAATCCTCCTGAGATTCCTGCAGAATGCCTCCAGAATTTTTCCAGGAATTTCTCCAGGGATTCCTCCAGCAATTCTTCCAGCAATTCATCCAGCAATTCTTCCAGGGATTCCTCCAGGATTTTTTTCAGGGATTCCTCCAGAATTTCTTCAAGGAACTTCTCCAGGATTTCTTCCAGGAATTCCTCCAGGAATCCCTCCAAGGATTCTTCCAGAAATTCCTCTAGGGATTCCTCCATGGATTCCTCCAAAAATTCATCCAGGGATTCTTCCAGGATCTCCTCCAGGAATTCCTTCGGAGATTCCTCCAGGAATTCCTTCGGAGATTCCTCCAGGTATTCCTTCGGAGATTCCTCCAGGTATTCCTTCGGAGATTCCTCCAGGAATTCCTTCGGAGATTCCTCCAGGAATTCCTTCGGAGATTCCTCCAGGAATTCCTTCGGAGATTCCTCCAGGAATTCCTTCGGAGATTCCTCCAGGAATTCCTTCGGAGATTCCTCCAGGAATTCCTTCGGAGATTCCTCCAGGAATTCCTTCGGAGATTCCTCCAGGAATTCCTTCGGAGATTCCTCCAGGAATTCCTTCGGAGATTCCTCCAGGAATTCCTTCGGTGATTCCTCCAGGAATTCCTTCGGAGATTCCTCCAGGTATTCCTTCGGAGATTCCTCCAAGAATTCCTTCGGAGATTCCTCCAGGAATTCCTTTGGAGATTCCTCCAGGAATTCCTTCGGAGATTCCTCCAGGAATTCCTTCGGAGATTCCTCCAGGAATTCCTTCGGAGATTCCTCCAGGAATTCCTTCGGAGATTCCTCCAAGAATTCCTTCGGAGATTCCTCCAGGAATTCCTTCGGAGATTCCTCCAGGAATTCCTTCGGAGATTCCTCCAGGAATTCCTTCGGAGATTCCTCCAGGAATTCCTTCGGAGATTCCTCCAGGAATTCCTTCGGAGATTCCTCCAGGAATTCCTTCGGAGATTCCTCCAGGAATTCCTTCGGAGATTCCTCCAGGAATTCCTTTGGAGATTCCTCCAGGAATTCCTTCGGAGATTCCTCCAGGAATTCCTTCGGAGATTCCTCCAGGAATTCCTTCGGAGATTCCTCCAGGAATTCCTTCGGAGATTCCTCCAGGAATTCCTTCGGAGATTCCTCCAGGAATTCCTTCGGTGATTCCTCCAGGAATTCCTTCGGTGATTCCTCCAGGAATTCCTTCGGTGATTCCTCCAGGAATTCCTTCGGTGATTCCTCCAGGAATTCCTTCGGAGATTCCTCCAGGAATTCCTTCGGAGATTCCTCCAGGAATTCCTTCGGAGATTCCTCCAGGAATTCCTTCGGAGATTCCTCCAGTGATTCCTCCAGGGATTCCTACAGGAATACCTCCAAGGATTCATACAGGAATTCCTCCAGGGATTCCTACAGGAATTCCTCCAGGAATTCCTACAGGAATTCCTCCAGGAATTCCTACAGGAATTCCTCCAGGAATTCCTACAGGAATTCCTCCAGGAATTCCTACAGGAATTCCTCCAGGAATTCCTACAGGAATTCCTCCAGGAATTCCTACAGGAATTCCTCCAGGAATTCCTACAGGAATTCCTCCAGGAATTCCTACAGGAATTCCTCCAGGAATTCCTCCAGGAATTCCTCCAGGAATTCCTCCAGGAATTCCTCCAGGAATTCCTCCAGGAATTCCTCCAGGAATTCCTACAGGAATTCCTCCAGGGATTCCTACAGGAATTCCTCCAGGGATTCCTACAGCAATTCCTCCAGGGATTCCTACAGGAATTCCTCCAGGGATTCCTACAGGAATTCCTCCAGGGATTCCTACAGGAATTCCTCCAGGGATTCCTACAGGAATACTTCCAGGGATTCCTCCAGGAATTCTCCCAGGGATTCCTCCAGGAATTCTCCCAGGGATTCCTCCAGGAATTCCTCTAGGGATTCCTTCAGGAATTCCTCCAGGGATTCCTCCAGGAATTCCTCTAGGGATTCCTTCGGGGATCCCTTCAGGAATTCCTCCAGAGAACCCTTTTGGACTTCGTCCAGGTATTCCTTTAGGGATTCCTCCAGGAATTCTTTCAGGAATTCCTCCAAGAATTCCTTCAGGGAATCCTCCAGGAATTTCTTCAGGAATTCCTCCAGGGACTCCTCCAAGGAATCCTTCAGGGGTTCCTCCAGGAATTCCTCCAGGGATTCCTCCAAGAAATCTTCCAGGGATTCCTTCAGGAATTCCTCAAGGGATTACTCTAGGGATTCTCTTAGAATTCCCCCAGTATTTACTTCAAGAATTTCTCCAGGAATTCCATCATGGATTCCTCCAGGAATTCCTTAATGGATTCCTCCAGGAATTCTTTCAGGAATTCCTCCAGGGATTCCTTCAGGAATTCCTCCAGGGGTTTCTTCAGAAATTCCTCAAGGGATTCCTCCAGGAATTCCTCCAGGATTTCCTCCAGGGATTCCTCCAAGAATTGCTTCAGGGAATCCTCCAGTAATTCCTCCAGGAATTCTTCTAGGGATTCCTCCAGGGATCCCTTCAGGAATTTCTCCAGGTATTCCTCCAGGAATTCCTCCAGGTAGTCCTTCAGGAATACCTCCAGAAAACCCTTTTGGAATTCGTCCAGGTATTTCTTCAGGGATTCCTCCAGGAATGCCTTCAGGAATTCCTCCAGGGATTCCTCCAAGAAATCCTCCAGGGATTGCTTCAGGAATTGCTCAAGGGATTTTTCTAGGGATTCCTCCAGGTATTCCTCCAGCATTTCCTTCAAGGATTCGATTCCTTCAAGAATTCCTTCAGGGAATCCTGCAGGAGTTTTTTCAGGAATTCCTCCATAGATTCCTCCAACGAATCCTCCAGGAGTTCTTTCAAGGAATCCTCCAAAGATTGCTCCAGGGATTCCTCCAGGAATTCCTGCAGGGATTACTGCAGTAATTCCTCCATGAAATCCTCCAGGGAATTCGCCAGGAATTCCTTCAGAGATTCCTCCAGGAATTCCTTCAGGAATTCCTCCAGAGATTCCTTCAGGAATTCCTCCATGGATTCCTCCAAGAAATCCTTCAGGGATTCCTTCAGGAATTCCTCTAGGGATTCCTCCAGGAATTTCTCCAGGATTTCCTCCAGGGATTTCTCCAAGAATTTCTTCAGGTAATCCTCCAGTAATTCCTCTAGGAATTCCTCCAGGAAATCCTCCAGGGATTCTTTCAGGAAATCTTCCAAGAATTTTTCAAGGAAATCCTCCAGGGATTCCTCCAGGAATTCCTCCAGGCATTCCAACAGGGATTTCTCCAGGGATTCTTCCAGAAATTCCTCCAAGAATTCCTCATGCAATTCCTCCAAAAATGTCTTCAGGGATTCCTTCAGGAATTCCTCCAGTGGGATTGAACTGCATACCAAATAGTATGAAAGATCTCCCACTATTATGTTCATACAAACTTGAAAACCATTCAACTTCCCTTAAAAATATGTTGACTGCCGGCAGCCGTCCGTCGACAACGGACGCCATCCGGACCGTCCAAAGATTGAGAGCTAAGCTTTTCCTTCCCTTCCTATTTCTTATTCCGACGACCCACGACCGACGATGGGACGAAATTGACTTTGAATTAACGTCGCTTGGTCGCTGTGCCTGCCTCGATCTTGGTGGCTTGGGGACGGCACTTGTCCCAAACGAAAGTTTTAATATTCGAGTTGAAGTTGGAATTGGGCGGAGGGGTGGTTGGCAGTCAGTAGTCTCTTGTCAATAAGCGGCACACACTCGACTTGCGTTCACGGAATTAGGGAAATAGGAGGAAAAAAGTTTTCGCTTTTTGGCAATAACATTCGTTTTCCAGTTCAGCGCACATGAATGGACGACAACGAGCTCTGGCTCTGGCTCTAGCTACTTATACGTCTACCACTGACTGGCTGTGCAGCTCTCTTCTAGACACGAGACACGACCGGGGAAGTGTGCACATAAAAACAGAACGCATGTGCGTGGTCGAGTGTGGGAAGAAGGCATACAAGAGGCTACTAGGCAGAGAGAAAGACATTTCCATAAATATACTTGCCAAAGTAAACATAAAGAAGCGCAATGGCAATGTGGGGATCATGCAAGCATAAATATGCGAATGAAGCGTGTAGCCACCGAAAAGAGAGCGTTGATAATTTGTTTGCAGAACTTAAATATAGAATAATTGGACTTCGTGTTTGTTTGCTGTGAGGAGGAAGTGGAATGTTTCTGAAAGAATAGGTACGTCTTTTTCGTATGCATGTTTACTTCAAACCTCCATCCTAAGATATGTGTTTATTTTGGAAACTAGATGTAGAGGATAATTAGCGCACTTGAAGTGTTTTTGCACATTTGAAAACAATTTGATATGGCACTAATGACGCTTGAGATTTCGTTACAGAGGGAATTACGACGGTCCAGAAAATCCACTACCTGCTTTGAAAGATTCACATCATCTTCGCCATATGCGCTAATTCCCGTCACATCATAATGAAAATGACCAAAGCCTTATTAGATCGCAGCAAGAAGATATAGGCTATCGATAACCAGCCTCTTTAGGAATGGAAATTGAAGAATTACACTACATTTCACGTTTCAAATTCACTTCACTTACGAGTTGACAATTTTTCTCGATTTGCGTATGACGAAGGCAACCGCACCAGCTGCAGTAGCTAGCCGAATTGTTCTTCATCGCCGTTCAATTTTCACTTCGCCAGATTCACTTGCTGAACCGACCTTCAATTCACACCCCACAACAGCTCTATGACTCTTCAAAGTTGGATTTCACTGCTGCATAATGCAATAAAAGTGGTCCAATTCATCTAATCAATCGCTTTTTCCTGACGGTAAAGCGTTTGTTCACAGTTGTTTTCGCCTAGGGAGGATGCAAGCAAATGTGTGCGTGGATTTTCTACATATGAAACATCATATTCCACAAGCACAGAGAAAGGTTTTTTTGTTGCACTGTGATGGCGTACTATGACCTGGAGGGAAAAAAATAATTAAAATATTTTGGTCGATATTCTGGAACTACATCCATCTCAATTTGAAAGATTCCTGCTCAATCTTAATTTTTTTACATGATTTGATTTCCATTGCGAAGAAGAATTTGACCGACTTTTCGAATAAATACATAAATCAAATCATAATTCTTGGCCATCCTCTGTACCATAGTATCACGTAGAAGATGTGCCGGAAATTGAATTCAGGATATGCCCAAAATAGGCGTGAACAAGGAACAATTATTCAATCTTATTATTTTAAGGAAAAACTCGATTTCAAATCGCCAGTCTTGTATGGAAAGTTGAAATAATTGATTAGGTGACAAAACGTCGGAAGCCAAAACGTCAAAAGCACATAACGTCGAAAAATATTTACAGAAATCCATTCTTTCACTTTTCGACATTTTGTTCTTTCGACGTTTTATCTTTCGATGTTTTGTCATCCAACCATAGAACTCAATATTTGCCTATATTACTTGTTTTCGACGGTTTGTCATATCAACGTTTTGACCCTTTCGACGTTTTGACATTCGATGTTGTCTTTTGGTAACACTTTTTCCATGAGCTATAGCTCTGAATAAATGTCTACATGTTTATTGAAATTTCTCCAGCTATTCCAGAGAACGTACTACATACCGCGTAAAATTCATTCAGGTTAAAAATACAGGAATTTTTACCCCAAGAATTTTCCAATCAATACCTTAAAATTCTTCGATGATTTCCTAATGAATTAATCAATTCTGTCTAAGGATGATTCAGAGATTCATGAATTTCTTATAATATCAAGATCTATCAGATACAAAAAATGAACGTATCTTTGAGCTGACCCATCCTAATGTTGATCTATTCTTGTTAATTGTTGAACGGTTCATTTCGGCAGTTGATATTCCAAATTATCTGCTAAAAAAGTTTAATATTTTTATTTTCAAGTTTCAAGGGAGTTTCAGAAGGGTTTCCGAGAAGTTTGAGTGTTCCGGGGGTTCCTTTGGGCTTCTAAAGGGGGTTCAGGCATGTTCCAGAGGATGAATAGCAGGGGTTTTAGGAGGGCTCCGAAGGGTTTTCCAGTAGATTCAGAGGGAATTTAGAGGGCTTCGAGGTGGTTTTTACCCGAGCAGAAGAAAATTCCTTACAAATACCATGCGAAGAGCAACATGTGATCTCACACTTAGATTTTTCTGCCGAAGCTCAGCAAAATAATTGCCGAGATTTGCACAGCCGAACGCTCAGCAATAATCTCGGCTAAAGTTCATATTGCTGAGCGTTTCGGCAATCCAAAATTTGACATAACGTCAAAAATTTTGCTGTCAGCTCGGCAAAAATAATCAAAACAAAACATTAATTTCCGAATAATCAGCAAATTTGAGCATGTAATGAATTGCCGAGCTATCAGCAATTTTGTCGAGATCCACCCAGATTATTGGTAGTTATATCCATAAATAAATCATCCAATCTATTCTGTTTTGTTTTATTCATGTATTTCGTGTTAAAACAAATGGTAACAAATAAATAATACGGTTTTGGATGGTTTGTAAGCCGCTTCAGCTGGTCGAAAAAATCAACATTAACTTCATGGCAAAATGTACGTCCATCGAGGCGTCTACAACATAAAAAGAGAAAAAAAGCAAAAGTTAAATACTCGCAACCAATATATCATCCCACAAAAGGCTTTTTGAAGCACCGAATATTTGCTTACCGTCTTCTGAATTTAGGATTTGTTTGCAGCCTATCACAAAAAGTAATACAAATTTTGCACTTGGACTTCGGACACTCGGAAGAAAATGGTGATGCTGAAAGGAATGAAGCGGCTAAAAAAGTGACAGCTGCGTTGCTGAATGTCAGCAAAATGAAGCGCCTTTACCGAAATCTCGTCAGAGGCATTGCTGATTTCGGCAAATTTATTGTTAGCCGAACAGTTCAGTAAATTATTTTGTCGAAGTTCGGTATACAGTTGTTATTTTCCGGAATTTCGGTAAATATTTTTAACGAATCTCAGCAAAAGTATTTTCGATTGCTGGAAAATCAGCAATTCTTTGAGTTGCCGTTCGTACTTGGCATTTTTTGTTGCCGAGCTCGAGAATATGTTTTAAGTGTGTAATACCTAAAATTGATATTGCTGCGTTATTCTATGAAATTTTATGAGAACATCACAATAACTGTTAAAGGTATTTGAGGAGAGTTTGGTATTGATGTGGTATTTGTTGGTTTAGAACAGAAAATAACCGAAGAACAAGATTTGGTATTACATCATGAAGTCATCGAATAAATAAAACATTTAATAACAAGAAATGTTATTAGTTTGTTATTCAATTACTTTGAGATAACAAATACAGCACTTGAAATTTTAGGTATGCATTCATTATTGAAATAATAAGACTTGTTATTTTCTAGGTGTTATTTATACTAAACTTTGGTATTCGATTTTGATATTTAACCTCTTATTACCACCTAATAGAGGGCATATCAAGGTATGGTAGTATTTAAGATAAATACCTTGGTATGTTATTCACTTGTTATTTTCTTCTGCTCGGGTAGGGTTTCCGGTATGTCAGGACATATATCTCCTAGAACACCATTGAAACTCCATGAAGATGCCTGAAACGTTCCTGAAACCCACTGAATCATCTAGGAAGTACCCTTATGTCTCATGGAATGAATCCCTTGAAGCTCTCTGATCCCCAGGAATCCCCTGAAACCCTTGAATCTAACTGAAACACTCTGAAACCCAATGGAACGTTCGTAGAACCATCTCTAACGCCCCTGGGACCCCTTGAAACCCTGGAATAACTCTCAAACGCTCCTGATACCCCCTGAAAACCGCTGGAACACCCTGAAACGCCCCTGAAAGCTCATGGGACCCCCTTAAACACGTCTAAAACTCACTGGAACGCTTCTGCAACGCCCTGAAACTCACTGTAACACCTCGAAACGTCCCTGCATCACTACGAAATGCCTCTCAAACCCCCCGTAACACCCCCTGAAACCCCTTGAAACCCACTGGAGTACTCTGAAACCCCATGAAATGCTCCAAAAAACACCTCTAACACCCTTGGGATGAGTGTAATCAGTTTTGTACCTTTTAATTCCGCCCTATTTTGCTTATCCCTTGACAGATAGGTGTATTTTGACTACCACTTGAAATCTTCCTTCGTGTCAGTTATGCACAGTGGCTAACTGACACTGAGGAAGATTACAAGTGGTAGTCGAAATACGCGAATCTGTCAAATAGAGCAAAATAGGGCGCAATTAAATGGTACAAAACTGATTACACTCATTCGAAGAGGGTATTCTGCTTAAAGTGTTCGTAAATTCTGTACAAGACCCTTGAGACCCCTTGAAACCCTGAAATGACTCCTGAAACCCACATTAAATCTTTGGAACACCTTGGAATGTCCCTGAAACCCCATGGCACGCCACTGAAACTCACTCACTGGAACGATTCTGACATCCCTGAAACGCACTTATGTAACCCCTTGAAACCCGCTGGAACACCTTGCAACGTCCCTGAAACCTCATGGAACGCTCCTAAAACCACCTGGAATCCCCTGAAGCTTATTGAAACGCCCCTGAAATCCCTTGAAACCACCTGGAATGTTCTTGAACCTCCATGAAACCGACTGGAACCACTGGAAAACTTATTAACGCACCTGCGAGCTGTCCTCTGAAACTCCCGAGAATACCCAAGAAACCCTGTAGAACCCCCTAGAACGCCCCTGCACTGCAGCCTCCTGGAACATTCCTGGATCGCCATTATAATCCCCTGAAATGGTAATATCGAAAGAGATGACAGAAGGAATTCCTCAACGAATCAACGAATTTCGGAAGAATTCGCTGAAGGAATCCCGGAAAAAATTCCAAGGAACCGCACGACGATTACTCGATAAAAATCCTGAAAAAATATCCAAGAGGAATTCTAGCACAACTCCCTGAAAGAATCTTAGGAACATTCCAAATCCCTGACTAATCCCTGAAAGAAACTCAAGAGGAGTCCTTTGAAAGAATACAGGTGAAATCCCTGAAAGAATCTCGGAAGGAATTACTAAAAGAGCCCAAGTAGAAATCTAGGAAAGAATCCAGAGAGAAATCCCTGAAGAATACCCGAAAGGATTCCCGGAGAAAATGGAAAGATTCTCTTAAAAAAAAGAAAATAGCAACGAAGGAATCAGGGGAGTGGGAATGTAAGAAAAGTGGACTTCGTGGCCATGCGGTTAGCGGCGTCAGTCGCCTAAGCGTTTCGTAAGCCTCGGAGTGTGAGCTCGATTCCAAATCAATCTGGAATCCGAAAGGAATCCAGGGATAAATCAATGAAGTGATCAAAGAAATCCCGGGAGAACTCAATAAAGGACTCCTGGGAGGAGTTACTGAAGGAATCAATGAAGGAACCCTGATAATATTCTAATGCTTAACGGAATTTCAGCAAGAATTCCCCGAGAGGCCCTTCACGGGATTCTGGAGGTATCCCTGAAGGACTCTCAGGAAAAAAGATCCTAACAAGGGAAGGTTACGATGGTGTCCCCCGGGGATTTCAACCGGACTATTTTTGTTGCTTTTTACATGTGGAAATATGAATAAATCCAAAGCCTTTCGGGTGATGGGCCAGTGGTGTAGTCAGGAGAGGCCCTCAAAGGGGCAAATTAGGCTAAATATAACATTATTGAAAATGCTCAAACGTTATCAAAATGCAAATTTCAAAATGTATTGCAGTAGGAACAAACAGAATATGCATGAATACATGATTTCGTATCAAATTTAATTTACCATAGGCGTTGCCAGGGTAAGAAATATTTGAAGTTATTTTAATAAAAAATGTATCACATTGTTTATCACCCATCTCAGCCTGACAACTCCTATGGTAAATTAAATTTATCACGAAATCATGTATTCATGCATATTCTGCCTGTTTCTACTGCAATACATTTTGAAATTTGCATTATGATGACGTTTGAGGATTTTCATTAATGTTACATTAAGCCTAATTTGCCCCTTTGAGGGCCCCTCATATATGACCCCAACATAGAAACGGCTGTATAAATTTACCCATTCGATAAAACAGAATACTGTCTTCGGCAAGGTTTGTGCAAATTAAGTCCTCTATTAGGAATATTTGTATTTGGGTCTTCATTGGTAACCCAGAACATCCTGAACACCATGAAATTTGGAAAAAAAAACGAAATAATTGGCATACTAATTGTTATGAAAGCTTAACTTGGATGTGGGTTACGTTTATATGTAATCATTTAGTCATCGTTAAGAGCATCAAAAGGTGTTTCATAGTCTAGGATGTTCTAGATGTTCCAAACTGTCCTATAGTGAAGTCCATCAAATCTACAAGAATAATTTTATGTACTTTCACCACAAATAATAGCAGTGCATAACCTACTGGGATCCGTGAAGCTCATGACATCTTCAATGCCATTTATAGATACTAAATGGATATTCCAGGGCAGCCAAACTACTTGGAGTTCAGAACTTCAGGTCTACACTCGTAACAGTAGCCATATCTGTTATACTGAGTAACGTTGCATACTTAATCAACCGGAGTTACTGGAGCAATCTGGAGTCTACTAGCTTATTATAAACCTTTGGGACATTCAGGGTCGTCCAAACTGTTCTATAATAAAGTCCTGCAAATCTACAAGAATAACATTATGTGTTTTGCCATAAATAATAGTATTGCATAACCTGCTGGGTTCCGCGAAGCTCTTGAAATCTCAAAGGTCATTTATAGGCACTACAGGGATATTCCAGGTCAGCCAAACTACCTTGGAGTTCAGGACTTCAGGTCTACATTCGTAACAGCATCAATATCTGTTATACTGAGTAACGCTGCATAATCAACCGCAGTTACTGGAGCAATCTGAAGTCTACTTTTTTTATTATAAACTTTTGGGGCATTCAGGGTTGTCCAAACTGATCTATAATGAAGTCTTTCAAATCTACAAGAATATCTGGGATCCACGAAGCTCTTGAAATCTCAAATGTCATTTGAAGACACTACAGGGATATTCCAGGTCAGCCAAACTACCTTGGAGTTCAGGACTTCAGGTCTACACTTGTAACAACAGCCTAATCTGTTATACGGAGTACCACTGAATATTATTCCGTGACTACTGGACCAATCTGCTTTTTCATTATAAACCTTTGGGACATTCAGGTTCGTCCAAACTGTTCTATAATGAAGTTCTTCAAATCTACAAGAAAAAAATTATGTGTTTTCACCATAAATAATAGCATTGCATTATCTCTTGAGATCCGTTATGCTCTTGAAATCTCAAATGTCATTTGGAGACACTATGGGAATGTTCCTATCTTTGAATTTAGAATTTCAGGTCTAATTTCGGAACATCAGCTAAATCTGACATACTGAGTAAAGTTTCATAATCAATCGCGGTGACTGGACCAACCTGAAGTCTACTATATATTATTATGAAGCTTAGCTCTTGTTAGTAACAGTAGTTATTCTCACAATAAACTTTGAACTGTAATCTGTAAACCTCCTGGCATATCATGAGTCATTTCAAGCTAGTTTTGAGATATTCCAGATCAGCAACACTACTTCGGAGACCATAGCTTCAAGTGTACACTTGTGATAATAGCTTTTGCCATTACGTCAAGTAGTGTTACATCATCCACTGTACTTACCAAAGTAGTTAGAGGAACAGTAAGCGTTGTTATATATTTTTGGGATATTATGGGCTTCCTTACCTACTGAAGCTGAGTTGGTAGGAACAACCACTGTAACTTTCAGAAGACTTACTGGACATGATAGATTACAAATCGTAGCTTTGCATAATGAAAGAAGTTACCGTTACACCCATAGACTTTAGGATCTAAACTCTAGAACAGTTTGGATGACCTAGGATATCCAGAAACATATATTCTGCATAATAAGATTCTACCGTTTTTATGCTATTGACCACCAAAACTACATGAAAATGTAGAAAAAACTCCATAATAACGATTGGAAAAGATCCGGCTTCAAAGGATTAACAATTTTTATTTATATTCATTTTTCTCCCTTCTTTTTAGATTGAAAAATAGCGTTTAGGATAATCTTATTGCCTTTCTCGCACACCGAAGTGTACTGAAAGGCTATATGTTCACTCAAAAACCGAATTTTCGATAGAAGACTTGGAGGGTCCAGTCACATATACCAATCAACTCAGTTCGACGAATTGAGATGATGTCTGTATGTGTGTATGTATGTGCGTATGTATGTATGTCTGTGCACAAAAAAGAGTTCAGTCATTATTAAGGCACTTCCCATTGGTCGATTTTCCGGATTGTAGCTCGAATCGAACCGGAATCGATCAAGGCGTTCCGGAGTTATGACCACTTCAGTGATCCGGACCAGACTGGCCGTATACAACACTGAACCAAGACCCTTCAAAATGCGGCGATTTTTATTACCTTTAGCATGGTTGACAAATTTTGTGCAGAAATCAACACTGGAGACCTGAAATTCCACGATGCTGGCCCAAAATTCAAGATGGCAGTCGAATATTCAAGATGGCAGCTCCAAATTCAAGATGGCGGCTGTTTAATAGAGTTTTAGGCTCTAAAACCATGCAATATGGGTATATTTGGTATGAGGAAGACTTCCGGAGTCCAAACATGGTACCACAATATCCACGATGACGGTCTAATATACAAGATGCCGCTCCAAATTCAACACGGTGGCTGTTTAATGGTGGTTTAGCTTCTTTAAGCATGCAATATGGTGTATTTGGTATGATAAGTCTGGATTCCAAACATGGCGTCCATAATATCCAAGATGGCGGTCTAAAATCCAAAATGGCGGCTTTAAATTCAAGATGGCAGTTATTTACTGGACTTCTAGGCTGGTTGAAGATGCAAAATGGATATATTTGGTATGGGGAAGATGTCTACAGTCCAAAAATGACGATTAAAATATCCAAGATGGTGACCAAAACATCCAAGATGGCGTCTCAAAACTCAAGATGGCGACTGTTTAATGGAGTTTTAGGACCTAAACCATTTTTTTATTTTGTTATTTTTTCCTCCCCTGTTGGGGAAATTAAGCCACTGCGTCCAATAGGCTGAACTTTTGTGGCATAAACCATAAACCATAAACCATAAACCATAAACCTAAACCATGCAATATGGGTAGGTTTTTTATGGGCAAGGAGCAAGAGAAGAAGTCTAGACTCCAAAAATAGTGACCAGAATATCAGAGATGGCGGTCTAAAATCCAATATGGTGGCTCAAAATTCAAGATGGTGACTGTTTAATGAAGTTTTAGGCTCTAAAACCATGCAATATACCTATATATACCATGAGTAAGATGTCCGGAGTCCAGACATGGCGACCAGAATATCAAAGATGACAGTCCTAAACCCAAGATGGCGACTTCAGATTCAAGATGGCGGCTATTCACTCTAAAATAATGCATTATGAGTATATTTGGCATGAGCAAGATGTCCGAAGTTGAAAAATGGCGACCAGAATATCCAAGACGGCGGCTCAACATTCAAGATGGCGACTGTTTAATAGAGAATTAGGCTCTAAAACCATTCAATATGGGTATATTTGGTATGGGGAAGACAACCAGAGTTCTAGGAGTGACCAGAATACTAAAGATGGCGTCTTAAAAGTCATGATTGCGGCTATTTAATTAAGTTTTGGGCTCTAAAACCATTCAATATGGGCATATCTGGTATGGGAAAGAAGTCTGGAGTTCAAGAATGGCGACCAGAATTTCCAAGATGCCGGACTTAAATTCAAAAGGGCGGCTCAAAATTCAAGATTGCAGCTTTTTTTCAAGAGATTAAGACTCAAATATCATGAATCAGAAAAACGATATGATTTCTGGTGCCATGAAATGGGTATCCGTTAAACGTATGAAAGTGCGATATTTATCAACATGTCACTTAAGTTTTCTTGAAATGGGTTTTCGAAGGCACGAGAAAGGCGCCATCACCGCTCGGTGGATTAATTAGAGGGTTTTTCATTCCTGAAAAGAAACATAAAGACTTAATCTCGATGGGATTACGTCGATTCTATATGGAGATTCTCGCAAACTACACCAAGTGAAGCCCGTTTTGGTCCAGTTAGGACATTATGCCAAGAAAAAGAATGTGTGTTAAAACCTGCCATTCTAAGCAATCTGCATCCAATCCAATAAGGCCATTCCTAACTAGTTTCGTCCGTTTCCGTGCATTTCAAACCAGCCATGTGCCACTGCACTAACTTGGAGCTCGAACTACCAAATAAACCTCTAACAAGCTCCGGAAGCGCTCAAGTGCATTCGCATACGTCTGACTTGCAAATTTGAAACCCTCTCGCATGATGATCATCAGCACGATATGCCTATTATACCGCTTGGGTTTCTTCGGGCTCTATTGTTGTTTCGTGCTTTTTTGAGGAACCTTCATCAAGGAGACATTGTTGCGTCTTGACGTTAGTCACTTTCACCTTACTGCATTTTCATCAGAAAACGGCAAGAAGCGGGTAAAGGAATCACGTCATTTAGTGGCTAATTCGCGCGCGTGAAAACAAAAAAAAAATACTATCAACATCCCTCGATGCGATCCTTGCGCCGCTGCAATTTGCCACTTCATCTGATGATGATGATGATTCAACAACACCATTATCGATTATTTATGCAACGCAATTACGGTCGCTTGCTTGCCTAATTGACTGTAAATAAAATATTTGATCATCATCAGCCACCATCGCTAGCAAAAGTCACCACATCCCGAGTTGGGGTGGATAACAGTTTCTGTAAATAATTTAGAAATTATTCAAATAATTTCTGAAAACTACCAGTCAGAACTATTAATTAAGAGCTGCCTGCCAATTGACTGTTCTTGAATCCGTATAATTACTGTAAATTATTAAAAAAACAACTTGAAAAAAAAAATTAGAAATGACTCTACGATTCTTGAAATATTTGTTAGATTAAAACATAAAAATTCTTTTTTAATAAAAAAAAATATACATGCATTTCAATTTTAAGTGATATGGAACGAGCTCACCAATAAATCCACCGAAGATCAAAATTGAATGGATCTCGATCGCCTTATTTCGTTGTATGAAACTGATAAAAAAAAAACTTATTACCACATTTGATACATCTCTTCAATCGGGCAGTCTATCAGGGTCCGTCAATCGTTGCGTTTTGTGATCGATCAGGAGCTCCAAGTCCCTGTTAGCTGCTGCTGCTGCTGCTGATGATGATGATGACGAGACGACCCATAGCGCAGCACAGCAGCTGTGAAGCGTCCACCAACAATCACCGTTCGTACGATCGTTCGTTCATTCGATCGATCAAACCCCCGCGCATCAAAGATCGCGATGTGATGTGATGTGCTAAAGCTAAACCATAAAAATGCAACACTTAATTGCTGCAACACCCTCAGTCGCAGTCGCAGGCCTAAGAAGCCAGCACGACATATGGCGCAGCTGCAGACTACAGGATTGCGCAGGTAGTTCACACTGGCTAATTATATAGGTGTTCAAATTGCCCTCCGCCGCGCCGTGTGTCGTGCACGATGATGATGTGATGTGGACTGTGCGAACTACTGGTAGTGTACACAATGTTTGTCTACGAGCGACGACTACGACGACATGGGGCCGATCTTGGACCTTTTCAAACTTGGGTCCGGCCAGTCGTAGGATTATTAGTTTTAATAGTTGGTTGATCCGTTGGTGGTCACAGCACACACGGGAGGATCCCCCAAGAGCCGTGCCGAATTGCCGAAGATTTCGATTTCGACATACGTGTGAAGATACGTAGGTTTTTTTGTTAGATTTGATTTATCGAGAAAACGGCGAAGGTCGATCTGAATTATGATTGTTATTGACAGCGCGGCTCGACTAATTTGAAGTTAGATTTACGTTGGCGGATGTCGGCTTTACCCCTAGCCTATACAACAAGCCCAACTTGTCGACTATTGTTTTGAGAGATGTAATGATTGCTGCAGTGATAGTTAGTTTATTCAGTGAAATTACGCAATTGAAGATGCGGATTTTTTCATTTTCAAGGAAGTTTATATCAAAGATACATGGCTCAGCTCTTCTTCCGTGGCAGCAAACATAAAATGGGAACAACCTTCCACTGAGGATATACATACATTTCGTTTCATTATCCACAATCGTTCGTTCAACTTACAAACAGGCATAGTAAACACTCACTCAGATACAATTTGATTGATTGATTTGTCTTTATTTCAGAGACTTTCAGCCCTTGGTTGGTTCGTCTCTCCAGATACAATTTTGTATCTAACTTTCTTCTCTCTAATCATGTAAATACGTTCAATTGGAGAAAGAACGCCGTCTGAATGAAGTACTAAAGAATCCGAGTTCCAAAGCAAAGCAATAAGAAACTAATTCCTACATTCTTAGTCGACTGCGAAAGCATACGGAAGGTTAATTTACAGTTCATTGGAAAGATTATCGATTATCCGGAGTCGGGTTCTGAAGCTTCCCAAGCATACATCTAGCGAACGGAATGCAGTACAAATTTTCACTGATGACTAATCAAAGTTGGTTAGACAAATTGTAAAAAAAAATCAGCTTGACGTAGCATTCCGTGCGCTAGATATATACTTGGGAAGTTTCAGAACCCAACTCTGGATAATCGAGTCCGATCTGTACTGTGAATTGAAGCGTTCTTTTGTTCAAATCTATAATTTTAAACAGTAATCGGTTTTTTTAATGCTGAAATTTATATTGAAAAATTAAAAAAAAAAACTACGGGAAAGTTTGACGATAGTTTTGAAGGTATTCTCGTAGAGGTTCGAAAAAATCGTAGAAAAGTCCCGGACAAATATTTTAAGTAGTCTCTGAATAAATTCTAATACGAATTATAAATAGCTTAGTGAAGCTTTGATGAGGCTCGCGAGTACATAATTATTACAGAAAATTTTGATGGATTTGTCTGGGAGCTCTAATAATGTCTGGTTTTCCAGGGCTTTTTTTCATAGTGAACATTCTTTCAGTATTCTATGAGTAATCCCAAGTAAAACCCAAGTAACAATGAATGCTGAACAGTGACAGTGTTAGCTAAAAAAATGCTGGTTAATGGTGTCAGTTGTTGAACACAATGACATCTGCTGGTCTGAAGTATGGCTTGTTCGACCTCTTCAATCAGCAATTCATAGATGAGTAATTATCAAGTAGAATAGAATATTATTCATCTATGTAACCAGCTTTAAAACAAACAGCATCATGCAGAATTAATCATCAGTTGTTCAACCTTTAATCAAATAGCTTTTGACAGCTGGGTACCCATCTTTCGTGTATTTACGCAACAAGCATTTCAAAGTTCGTCACTTCTAGTGTCGGCCTAAATTCTCGGTATTGATTTAGTTTTCAATGAAATTTCCCTATACATATTATTGTACAGCTCGCCACTATAAGCTGCTGACCACAGTATTGTGTGTTAAGGTGTGTTACAGTATTTTTTTCCCCTAATTTGCGCGGTCCGACATAGATGGTGTCGGCACATATTTTTGTTACAATATATTGAGTCCATGGTACTAGAAGCGAGTACATAACATTGTAATTGTAATTGTAATTTATTAATCATACGTGGGCCTGTTAGTTACACTTTTAGTCAGGTCAAGGAATAAATAATAAACATTGCATATTGGTTCACCAGTCCTCTTAATTGCGTGGTGACGCAATATCTCTCTCATTTCATAAGACAATATCTTAATTCCTACTTAGAGTTTTCAAGGTCTCACCATTCTTCCAAACTGTGAGGTGACACAATTGAATGTATGTATGTGTTTTGTGTATGCTCACGGTTACATGGATCACATCGCTTACCAAAGTGAATCCTGATCTATGTAACGATCCCACCCTACTAACAAAACCTCCTTCCCGTGATAACTGTGGAGGGTCCAGTAGTACATACAACCTCTAGAAGCAACGGTTGTCAAACTAACATTCCTTCCCTTCCCCGGTTGACCGTAAGGACGTGGCCGGCGCCGTTATTGACCCAAAAAAAATGAGTTCTCGGAACGTGTACATTGAGGAAGGTGTGCTAATCCCAAGCCCCATCCGTTGGTTCTCTGTGCAATTCCGCCAGCTCTGGTCAATCACGGAGTAGCAACTACGAAGTGTACGGTCACCAATGCTCATGCTCATGCTCAATTATTTCAATGTAATGGTACACTTTTCAACTATTTTTGCAGTACAAATCAAAAGACGATTGTTTTGACCATCATTCAATACAAGGAGACAATTATAATACAACAGCTGAGATATTAACGAAAGAGAGGGAAACCAAAGAGAGCCTCTCTTCTGTAGATAGGACCTTTAGACATGTTTGCCTGATTTGTATGGGAAGTCTGTAACCTAAATGTTCAACGCTTCCAAAAGCTAGCTCATCCTAATGTTGGACGATTCTCGCTAATTGTTGAACGGTTCAAGCTTTGTTCGTAATTGATGACGTATAACCCGACATAAACCTATCATTGACCTGTTTTAATTTTGGCCACCAAAACCAACATAGACTCAACAGTTATCCGATGTGAGTCCAACAGTGGTCAAACATTTGATAAAATTTGACCCGACTTTGACCCGACATTCGACAATTTTTTGATCTGGCGGAATTTTTTCCGGGTTTTTCGTGTTTTGTGCCCAGTAAGTCATTTGAGTGACAATTCATCCAAATGAGGGAGCGTTCAGAAATTACGTCACTGAAAAATTGTCCATTTTGGATGAGACCTCTGAAACTTTTGTATGGGTCGTCACACTTTTTTGAACCCCCTCCCATCCCCGTTAAACGCGTGACGTAATTTATGAACGTTCCCAAAGAATCGCTCCCCATTTGAAGAGGGCTCTAGTGGACTGAAATCGTTTTAAGCATAACTAAATATAAAAAAAACGACCAATAAGATTTAACTAGAAGCGAAAACGACTGAAGAAAATAACGCCTTTGAAAGCCCCTGAAACACTCCTGGAAACCCATGGGATCCATTCAACACACTATAACACCCCAGGAACGACCCTGTGAACGAAATCCTTTGCAATGAAATCCTTTGAAAACCTGTGGATCGCTCCTGAACCCCCCCCCCCCTGGAACGCCTTAAAATACTGCTGGGACCTTCTTAGCATTATGAATCCCTTTGGAACACCTCTGGAACGCGCTCGAAACCCATTGAAACCCCCTGAAACCTTCCTGAAGCCCTCTGAAACACCCCTGGAACATACCTGGAACATCTTTGCAACCCCATGAAATGCACGGCTAGGTAAAGTGAAAAAAATATGGCAGTCATGCTAACATTGTACTAGGTTATGCCAGTGTTCAACAAGTTGATCCTAGATGCATAATGATTTTTTTTTTTTTTTAATGAAATTACAATGAAAATGTGATTTTAAACAATGTTAAACTGTTAAGGACATCCTTCCAGTTCTTCAGTTCTTGTAACTATGGTGTAACTTTAATATTTATGGTCGATTTGCTAGCAAAGCTTATTTCGTAACAACAATTTCTTAAAATTAATCTTAAGAACTGTGCAGTTTTCGTGTCATCAGCGGTACAAAACTTTGAATCGATATTTTTAACGTAACATATGTATAATTTTGTAACTTCAATGGAGCAATATCATGACACACATGTATACGCATCTACCTCATACGTTCACGTTGATGGAAAATTACTTAAGTTAAATTTATAATAGCATTTTCAGAAACTGTTCAACATTTGGGTGGTGTTCAACAATCACCAAAACTAGATGTTTGGGGGCCGAATAAAGGATTCTACCTGTATTGCTCAGCTTTTGTTCAAATGAAGGCTGCTAAAAAATCGTTGGAAAAACGTTTGTACAGCATCAAATTGTTACCTGGGCATGACAATTATTACCTTGGATTTGTTTTCATCCATTAGTAATTTCTATCATTTTTCCAGGAACAAAGATACATTATTCTCACACTGAATATACCTTGTTTCTTTGTACGAATCGCTCATTCAACGTACAAATGTCATTACCAGCTTTTCCCAACGATAGAAGTTTAAGTTTGTGAACTGTGAATCTCTCCTAATACACTAGCGCGCTGCAAATATGTGTTTTTTTAAATGCTTTCTACGGCTGGTGAACTCGACTGAAAATAATGAGGACAACATGACATGTAGACAACATTCATTCAGTGATTTTTCAAGGAATACTTTCTGAGATTCCTCAAAGAGATTCTTAGAGTCTTTCTTGGATTCCTCCAGAAGCTCCTTCGAAGATTCCCTCATGAGTTCCTCTACGGAGTTCCTTCTGGGATTTCTCAATTTTTTTTCCAAAATTGACCAGATGTTGCTTTTGTGATTTAACCAAGAGTTCCTTCAAAGATTCATCCTTCTGGGAATTTTAGTTGTAATTTCTTCCGGAATTCACTCCTTCCTTTTCGGATGTCTTCAAGAGTCTTATGGAATTTTTCAAGGAGTAACGTCTTGTGGATTCTCAGAAGAAACTGCTGGAGTAATTTCAGCAGGAACACCTGGGGATTCCTCGAAGAAACCTCTAGAGAAATCTTAGAAAGAACCCCTAGACCAAACTCCGAAGGTGCTCCTGAATGAATCTTTGAAAAAAAAAACTCTGGGAGGAATCTGAGAAGAAACTTCCCTGGAAAAATCAGAAGGAATAAACATTCCCTCGCCTTTGACGTTTTCCAATCGATACCGATCTGTTTTTTTTGTTGTTGCTCTTTGTTGTGCTGTTTTTGCGATCAATCTTTGCAGACTTATGCAAAATGGTACAGGCCAAGTGGCCTTAGTACAAGAACCTTACTTTCGTAAGAGGAATTTCTATCTAGGAAACCTTGTGAACCCGGTGTTTGCTACTTTCAGTAAACATGAAATGGCAAATTCGCGTGTCATGCCTTGAGCCTGTGTGCTTGTCAACAACGCAATAGTTGCTCTGAACTAACCACCAGAGATGTTTGTGCTATCACATTTGATGTATGTGTTGGAAACCTCAACAGGAAATACGTCTATTTATTCGGTGTATTTACCGCATGATGAACCATCCCCTACGGATGCTTTCAAAAAAGTCATCGCATACTGCACTTCAAAATGCCTTCCGCTAATTAATGGCAGTGATGCTTATGATCACCATATCACCTGGGGTAGCTCAGACAACCGCCCAACCTTTATGATATCCGCTAGAGAGGAAGTGTTAGACATAACGCTTTGCTCTGGTAGAAATAGCCACGAGCTGACCAATTGGCATGTGTCAGATAAAGAATCTTTATCTGACCATCATGGAAGCTTTTGAAGAAGCATGCCTCTACGGCCTGTGAAGATCACAAGAGGAACCCCTTGGTGGAACTCTGATCTGGCGAAACAAAGGAAACAATGTAAAAAGAGTTGGAACAGACGACGTTCGGTTGGTTTGGAAGCTTTCAGGTCGGCTCGCAAGGCCTACAGGAAAGCTCTCCGGTCTGCAGAACGATCCGGCTGGAAAAACCTTTGTACAAATGTTTCCAGCTTGAGTGAAGTCTGTCGGTTAAACAAAATCCTTGCGAAATCTAAGGATTTCCGGGTGAACGAACTTCGTTTGCCAAATGGCGATCTGACTTCCTCTGATGAGGAGGTTCTGGAATGCTTATTCAGCACACACTTTCCTGGATGTGTGGATATTACATCTTCGGATGATCCTGATGTCTTTTCTTGTATTTATGATTCTTTAGCTTCGGCTCGGAGTATTGTAACTATAGAATCGATTGAGTGGGCTCTTAATAGCTTTGCTCCTTTCAAATCTCCTGGGGCAGATGGGATTTATCCTATTTTGCTTCAGAAGGGATTTGATTGTTTCAAACATGTTTTAAAAATACTTGTTTGCAGTTTTGCTACAGGGTATATTCCCAAATCTTGGCGGGATATTACTGTGAAGTTTATTCCAAGACTGGGTCGTGCGTCGTATGAAGAAGCAAAGAGTTTCAGACCTATCAGTTTGACCTCTTTTCTTCTGAAATGCTTAGAACGCATTGTCGATCATCACATCCGTGATGTTCATCTGGCCAACGTGTCTCTTCATGTGAACCAACATGCCTACCAATCTGGTAAGTCCACTGTGACTCTTTTACACAAAGTTGTTTACGATATCGAGAAGGCATTCGCGCAAAAGCAATCCTGCTTGGGTGTTTTCTTAGATACCGAGGGTGCCTTTGACAACGTGCCTTTCGATGCCATATTGGAAGCCGCACGGGGTCATGGTATATCTCCAATGATTTCCAATTGGATTCACCAAATGCTCAAAAACCGATAACTCTTCTCGACATTGCGTCTAGCAGGGATTAGGAATCTGAGTGTTTGTGGATGCTCCCAAGGGGGAGTCTTATCACCACTTTTGTGGAATCTCGTATCAGATACGCTATTGAGGCAACTCAATAATAGCGGTTTTCCTACTTATGGTTTTGCCGACGACTGCCTAACATTGTTAGTTGGTATGTGCATCAGCACCCTTTTCGACCTGATGCAAAACGCCCTTCAGGTAGTTGAGGGTTGGTGTCGCCAATATGGCCTTTCGATAAATCCGAGTAAAACATCTATTATTCTTTTTACGGAAAGGCGAAACCGTAATGGCGTTCGACCATTGCGTCTCTTTGATTCTGAAATCGATGTGACTGAACAGGTAAAGTACGTTGGAGTCATTCTTGATTCCAAGCTTTCCTGGACACCTCATATTGAGTTCAGAATCAAGAAAGCTTGTATGGCCTTCGGGCAATGCCGGCGTACTTTTGGTACAACTTGGGGTCTAAAACCCAAATACATCAAATGGATTTATACAACTGTTGTTCGACCAATATTGGCCTATGGATGTCTTGTGTGGTGGCAAAAGGGCGAAGGGAGAACGGTCCAATCAAAATTAGGCCATCTACAAAGGATGTGCCTAATGGCGATGTCTGGAGCGTTCTCTTCATCTCCCACGGCAGCGCTCGAAGTTCTCTTTGACGTTGCCTCACTACACATTTGTCTCAAACAAAAAGCACTTTCTTGCACTTATCGTCTATGGGTACCCGGTTTACTAGAGGAAAGTCCTGTGAACCGCAGATCAACTCATAACTCGTTGTTTCCACTTTTGGTGAATTGGGACAAAGTGCTCCTTGCTCTATGTGATCTTACAATTGCTTGTTATTTTCCATATAGGACAATTTCCACGAAATTCCCTTCCCGGGAAGAGTGGACATCTGGCTTTGTGGACAAGAGTTTTTCAGACGGCATCGTATGTAACGATGATACCTCCCTTCTCGAAGGTCGAGTTGGTGCTGGTGTATATTCTCGTGAGCTAAGGCAACATAAGTCTTACTCACTAATCACTTATCCGTTTTTCAGGCCGAAATCTTTGCTCTTCAGATTGCGGAGTGCAATCAGCATTTCAGCACGTTATGGGCAAAATAATTTATTTATATTCAAATAGCCAGGCTGCTATTAAATAAAGCGCTTGCTACGGCCAACTCTAGGTCGAAGATCGCTTGACGAACTCAAATCGAGGAGCTGAATTCAGCAAACGCTGTGCACCTTGTATGGATACCTGACCATTCTTCCACAGCTAGAAATGAATTAGCTGATGAGTTAGCTCACACAGGAGCCTCACATGACTTCACTGACCATGAGCCAGCTATTCCAGCATCTAAGTGTTGGGTAAAGCTTCATATTGACACCTGAGCGGTAGCTGAGCACAAACAATACTGGAATAGTTAGGAGTCATGTCGTCAAACAAAATTGTATTGTTCTGGGCCAACTCCAGGAATGGCGAAGTATCTTACAAATCTGTCTACGCAGAATTGCAGCATGCTGGTCGAAGTATAGACTGGCCACTGCCGACTCAGCTATCACGGGAAGTACCGTGATACTTCTAATCGAATATTCGCACGATTATCGATTCAGCTTGAACAGCCAACACATTTCCATATTCTATACAGCCATCGATAAAAGTATCGAAATGTAGTGAATGTCAGCGCCCTTAGCAGTCCATTTACGGGTAATGAGTGTGCAAAATTGTTGCCCAATATATCGAACCATACAGGAACCTCTCAAGGTCTTTGCTAAAATCGCACGTAACCCAAGTAGAACGCCACAGAAGCAACGTATACGTCCACGATAACAAAAATCCCAGTCATTTTCCCACTGTGTCGAAACCACACGCATTCTCCACTCACAGCAGCAGCTTATGGCTCCGTCGGAAATCTCCTCGAAACGCGCGGCACGATCGCCCGGCCGCGGCCGTTATGAGGGGGGTCCGACCGACCATCCATCCATAAGCCAAAGCGATTTGATATTTGATCGTACAAATTACAGATTATGAAATAATTACAATAATAGTGTTTTAGTCCATCTCGAGCGAAACTTGCTCTCGGTGTGTGCGCTGAGTCGCATCCGCATGCGCTGATCAGTGATGATCACCATCATCATCATCATCATCTTCGAATCGTTCGAAGCCCCTCTCTGGACTGGAACATACCAAATCGCACTCCAAAAGTGGACTTTACCTGCCTGCTACCAAAAGCAGGGTTCTGTTTCGGACGGGAAACTCGAATCGTGAAACGGCTTGGCCGGTCCATCGATGACGACGACGCTGCGGTGGTGATGATGCTTTTGCTGAGAAGCACCATACTTCCAAACAGCACAGAGCCCATCGCAACCAGTCGACCGCCCGTTCAATCCAAATCGACCGTTTTTTTCTTGGTTGGGACTTCTTTCTTCGGATTGGCATCCCGCGCGCGCAACTTGAATTTTAGTGCTTTTGAATGTTTTCTACATTATTCCCTCTCGGTTTCCCTCTTCTGGTGCTCCCTCGCAGACCTATTGTGCCCGTGGATCGACGTTTCGATTTCGATTGGCGGTGGCCGGCGGCTGCGGCAGCAGCCAGTCAGTAGGGAAGCAGCATGGGGGGTCGAGCCGAGCGAGCGGCATGGCAGTCCCGCGGGAGAAAATATTGAATTTGCTCCGCAGGAAATTGGATGCTGTTTAGGTTAATTGAAACATATTTGTGTGGGGATGATGGCGAACGAGATGGAAATTTGAAAATCGGAGATGGGTTGAGTACCTCCTGATGGGGTACGGTTGCTGCGGGTGTGTGTCATTGAACTGACTGGGTTGGAGTGTAGTGCGAAAAGTGGTTTTCAATCTCATATTAGATGCTGTAATTGTACCGTCTATCCCCGTTGGTTTGAACGACACCTCATGCAAACCAACGGGATACATTTTTGTGAAGATTAGAGGAGGTCAAATTAAAAAGTGTTCAGATTAGATGAGGTCAAACCAACGGGGGTAGATGGTACATACTGTTAGGGATTCAAGCTATTCAGGAAGATTAACTTTTAATAAAGTTTACAGATGGGTACCTGTGTATAGGGGCTATTGACAGGAAAAAAATGTGGCACTACAGTCTAGATTCCTACAACACGGTTTCTCTTTACACCCACCGCAATTTCTTGGTTGTCTTTCAACCCATCACCATAGCTGGTTCAGGTATCAGTAGGTCGGCTCCAGAGGCACGTTCTCCTCCATTTGAGAAATTTGTGCCATAGCTGGTATACCAAATCAAGGTATTTATTAGTCGGTGTTTATACTTGCTGTTGCCAGTTAGTCTAGTGGTTAAGGCTATGTATCACCAATCCGGAGACGGTGTGTTCGATTCCCGTTCCGGTAGGGAAAATTTTCTCGACTCCCTGGGCATAGTGTATCATTGTTCTTGCCTCACAATATACAAATTCAGGCAATGGCAGGCAAAGACAGCCCTTCAATTAATAACTGTGGAAATGCTCAAAGAACACTAAGTTGAAGCGAGGCAGACCAAGTTCTAGTTGGAACGTTGAGCCGTAGAGAAGAAGAAGAAGACAGATGCTCCTCACACCATGCAGAATCCAATGTTTGCCGTATTACTATTGTTTGCATGTGAATGACATGTATTGGTTGATTGAAAATGATGAAGGTAAATAAAAATTACTTGCACGTCCTACCTCTGGGCAGGCAAGATGCCTTTCAGGGGCCACCATACACAAATCAGGTTTTAAGGGCATTTCGGGTGATTTTAGGGGGGTTTGGAACGCAACAGAAACCTTCTGAAACTCTTTGATTTGTATACCCTGATACGTCCCATAAAACCCAGAAAACCATCTGAAACCTCTCTGAACATCCCTGAAACTCTCTAATGGAACCCTCTAATACGCCCTCACCTCGTTTCATCTGGAACACCCCTTAATACAACTCCTGAAACCTTTTCAGATTCCTGGAACACCCCTGAAACCCATATAAAAGCCCTTGAAACCACCTAAAATTCTTCCGAACGCCTATGCAATCCTTGGAAATCTCCCAAAACACTTCTGAATCTCACTAACATCATGATCACCCCTTAATCCTCCCGGAATCCCCTGCAACTGCCCCTGAAAAACCCTGAAACGCTTCTGAAATCCTTTGGAAAGCCATTGCAATTTTTTGAAACATCCCGGGAATGCACTTCTGCACACCGCTAGCCATCATGGTTTCCCATTGCGGAAATCATCATGGTTACAGGTCGCAAGCCCTGGCAAAGTGTGGAACGTTTTGATGGCTGTGATCCCTGACCATCATGTAATCAAAATCCCAGGGATACTCAAGTGACCATACTGCTGGGTTGTGGGGGTTGCGTATGTGGGGTGCATATATTGACAAGCATTGCTATGGATCGTTAGGGCTGAGTAGGAGCGGGGAATGGATCTACGATTGCTGAATTGCGATTATACCTACTGGCATAGTCGTGGTTTAACAGTGGTGGCGCCGCTTTTCGCTTGTGTTCGGCCTAGGTGGTTTGTTTAGGCGGTGCGGGTAGGTCTGTATGTACTTCGTACGTGCAGTGCGTACGGCTTCAGCATTGTGGTTACTTGGGTAGTGTAGGATAATTGGGTTTGGGACTGAGGAGGTCGTCATTGATTCTGCCGACACCATTGAGTGCTCATTGTTGGCGGTTGTGTTGGTGACGATTTCTTCAGCTTTATAATCTCATTTATACCACGCACATACTTTGGGAAGAGGGACTGCTTTGTAATGCAAGAGAGGGATTTAAACTCTGCGTTACGGGTTGGGTGAGGTCATGCAGATAGAAGCAACCCAGGTGACCGTGCGGCTCGGGTCGTGATGGATGCATGAGTGCAGTGTGTGTGTGGGGTGCGCTCCCTGTGGGTGAAGTTGAGTCGGGGTTGTAGTGGAAAGAGACCCTTCTCTACCCTAGATCGGTTTCGGTTGTACGGGCGGGGTAGTGTTTGTCTCATTTGTGACGTGTTGTGCGTGATTTGCGGCCCGAGCTGCGTGGTTACTTGGGAAGTATTGTGATCTTCAATCTAGATTTAGGTTTTAAGGTGAAGCTGTGGCTGGGCCGTGCCTCGGATTTGTTGGGCGCAGGTCGAGAGAGCTGACGGTTTGTGCTGGAGGGTTTGCTCGATTGGTTATTCACTGGTGGTTGTCAGTCGATCGACTGTTCACGCAGCCTGTCATTTGGTTCTTGGGGTTTGTGCTCTCGAGGTTCGGGGCGTTGCTTCATTGTATCTTCACTTTAATATTCCTTTAATATTCCTTGTTTGATTACCTGACTATTATTCCAGGCGCTCAACTCATTCTATTTCATAGATTGCCAGATTTGAGGGTAATGGTTCAATAGGGTGTTAGCAATCAGAGTGGATTAGAACGAGTTGGCGCCTACAATACACCAACACTAACACACATACACCAATACTTACACGCACACATGCACCTACAACTAGCTGTAAAAGACCAGTGGGCGGGACAATGGTGCCTACCCAACAGTTGTAGGTGGGGTGTTTGGCTTAGCTACATGACTTGGTCCGGCAAGCCCATAAACATCAATTGGTAGACGTATTGCCTAGTGAAAAGACAACGCAGATGGGCGAAAGCCAGGGGATGCGTTGATAATAGCAGAATAGCAGAATTATTGCAATAACTTTAGAATGGTCGGACTTATCGCATTTTTTTGCCTTCATTCGAAAGATTATTGAATTTTCTATGAAATGGCATCTTTGAATCGATTTGTTTAGTTGGATAACTAAGTTTTCTAGAGCAAATACCTCAAAAGTAGTATGTTTGGGTTTGTTTTTGTCAATTATCTTTGAAACATGCGTAATATATTAAAATTCTTTCTTAGGCAAAGTTGTGGCCCTTGTTCTATTCTACAATTCGTTCTTTGACACAAAACTTCTGGCTCTTATCGTTTTCTTGCAATTTCGATTTAAATGTGCGGCACAGTGCGCAAAAAAGTGCTTACCTTGACAGTTACAAATTTATGACCTGAAATGCGATGCTTAAATCGAAATTGCAAGAAAGCGATAGGAGATAGAAGTTTGGTGTCAAAAACGAATTGTAGAGTGAAACAGGGGCCACAACTTTGCCTAGGAGGGAGTTTTGATTTATTACGCGTTTTTCAGGATAATTGACAGAAACAAATTGAAACATACTACTTTTGAGCTATTTGCTCTGGAGAACTTAGTTGTTGAACTGAGCCAATCGATTCAGGGATGCCATTTGATAGAAAATTCAATAATCTTTCGAATGAGGGTCAGAACACTGCGATAAGTTTGACCATTATCAAGTTATAGTCAGTTAAAGCAGTAATAATCAAAAACATGGAAAGTTTAATAACCACGCAACGGTTAAGATTTGACCATATGCGAAGAACAATTTTTTTCAGAGTAGTGTGCGGTAGTTCGGCAGCAGCAAAGTTTCGCGCGCTCGCTTTGCTAGATTTTTGCGATTTTTTTTTTCCTCTTCCCTCTGCGGGGCTCCGACGACGGGACGCCAAGCAGTCAGTAGTGTGCGGTAGTTCGGCAGCAGCAAAGTTTCGCGCGCTCGCTTTGCTAGATTTTTGCGATTTTTTTTCCTCTTCTCTCTGCGGGGCTCCGACGACGGGACGAGTGTGCGCGCGCCGTGGTTCGAGTCGGTTCCGAATTTTTCGCTTCCCTTCGGCGCTAGTTTCGAATACACTTTTAGTTGATAATAAATATTTTCTTTCATTTTTTGCATTTACACAAAAGAGTGAAAAATGTTACTTCGGGTTCGCCGGTCGAGAAAAAATCCGGGCGCCGACAAGTGATTCGCGTTCAGTGTATTTCTGTGTGGAATAGACTAAAGGTTTCTGCTCCCTAGTGGAGTGGAGACGCGCGATAGAATTTTCTTTTTGGCTAGTTCTTGCGTCGAAAAGTGGTCGGTTGTTAACGGCGGTTTGTGTATATTGATCCATTGTCAAATCATATCACCAACCATAGGTGACTCCCGGACTGACAATGTACCTTACCCTACTAACAAAAAAATCCTTCCTGAGACAAACGTGGAGATGCAGCGATTCGCGGTCTTTATAACAACGTTTGTCTTACTAACATTCCCTTCCATCCTCGATGACCGTAAGGACGTGGCCGGCGCCGTTATTGACCTTATTAAAGTTGAGAGCTCTCGACCTGTGTACATTGAGAATAGTAAGCTAGTCCCAAGCCCTATTCATTGGTTCCTTGTGCAATTTCGATTGCTCTGGTCAATCACGGAGTAGCAACTACGAATTGTGCGGTCATCTATGCTCATGCTCATGCTCATGCTCATGCTCCCGGGAATGCACTTCTGAAATCCTTTGATGTCATCTCTGAATGCCCCTTACACTCCTGAAACTACCTGACATCCCCGGGACAACCCTTGGGACGTTCGGAAGCCCCCAGAAAATACTCATCAAAGTCCTTGAAAGCCCCTGGAATGCTCGAGGAACCCTCATGGACACTCTGAAACGCCCATGAAACCTCCTAAAACACCCCTATGACCCCTTGATAACACCTTACTATTTAGTTTCACTCCTGAGCACCCATGGTAGTGTAGAGAGCCAAATTGCAAGATGCTCCTGAAATCCTTTGGAAAGTCATTGCTATCTTTAGAGACATCATTAGAAACATCCCTGAAATCCCCTGGAATGCACTTCCTCAAGCCTTTGAAACCATCTGGAACATCCCCTACACTCCTGGAACTACTTGGGACCTCATGGAACCCCCCAGAAACACCCATTAAAGTCCTTGAAAGCCCCTGGAACGCTCCAGGAACCCTCATGAACACTCTGAAACGCCCTTGAACCTCCTAAAACACCCCTGAAACCTCCTAAGACATCCCTATAACCCCTTGATAACACCTTACTATTTACATTCATTCCTAAGCACCCATGGTAGTGCAGAGAACCAAATTGCAAGATGATCCTGAAATCCCTTGGAAAACCATTGCAATCTTTTGAAACATCCTTGGAAACATTCCTGAAATACCCTGGAATGCACCTCATGAAACACTTCCGAAACGACCTGAAACCCCCGGGAAATCCTTGAAGCATTCGGAATCCCACAGAAATATACATTGAAGTTTTTGAAAGTCCTTGGAACACTCCTGGAATCCCCCCCCCTGAACTACCTAAAATTCACCTGAAACCTCCTTAACGTCCCTTTAACGTTCTGGAACACTCCTGAAACCCCTTGAACGCCCCTGAAACCCCCCATTGAAGCCATTGAAACTAGACTTGTGCGCCGCTGTCACTGACGCTTTTTCATGATGTTTTTTTATTATCATCATCAATTCTTACTGCAACACTTTGAAGACCTTTCTTTGAAAGATTTTAATGGCAATTTACGTATGGCATTCTTGGAGGATTTGCGTTCGTTCGTATCCTTCGTGATTTCTTTACAATTCTCTCGGTAGACACCCTTCAGCGTAATCCGACGACGGAGAACCAGATTCACAATCCTACTCAATGTTCAATATAATAGCAGATTTTTTTTTCAGGAATTCTTCTAGTGATTCCAACATAGATTCCTTCAGAGGTCCTTCAGAGGTTCCTTCAAGAGTTCGTCTAGGTATTCCTCCTTGTAATTTCTTGGAAATTCTTCCAGGATTTCTTTCAAAGATGCATTTAGGCATTTATCTAGAAAACTTCGCTAGAAAATACTACATAAAATGCTTTGGAAATTTCTCATGAGATTTTTTTATTATACTGTGGAGAAGTGTTTCTCTAGGCATTCCAGAATTTCCTAAAAATTTTCACGACTTCCTTGTAGTATTTTTTTTTCAGAAAATCCATGAATTTTGATAAAAGATTCTTCCTGAAATTTCTCTTTTCTTTATAAGTTCCTAAATGAATTTCATCAAGAGTTTCTCATGCAATGTTCCCAGGTATGACTTAATTACTCAATTTTTTCAGTAACTCCTTCTAGGATTTCTTCGAGAAAAATTTGTCAGGAATTACTGAACCCAAAAAAATCAAGAAGGTTTCTTTATGGTACTGCTCCTGCGGTATCTTCAGAAATATCTCCTTGGATTCCTTCAGAAATTCCTCCAAGAATTCGTACAGATTTTCCTTTTTACTTCATGAAATTATACAAAAATACTGGAGAAATTTTTCAAGGACTCCCTGAAGGAATTTCTAAAGGAGTTCTTGGAGATACCTCTGGAGATTCCAAGAATTTGTTTTTTTTTTATTTTTCTTGGTGAGAATCCTTAAAAAATCTCTGAAGCAATTTCTGAAGTAATCTTCCTGTAGGAATCTCTGGGGAATACCTGAAGGAACCCCTTCTGGAGGAATTCATAGACAAATTTTATTAGAAATCTTTGGAGGAATTCAAGGAAAAATTCCTGGAGGATATTCTGAAGAAATCCCTGAAAAGGTTTCTAAACGACGTTCTTGAGGAATTTCTGAAGTAAATCTCGGAAAAAAAAAACCTGAAGGAATCCTTGAGTTTATATCTGCAGGAATCCGAACAGAAACTGCAGACAAAGGTATTGGAGGAGTTCTTGAATAACTCTGCAAACACTTCAGAAGGAATTCTTGGAGAATGTTCTGAAGCAAACCCTGGATGAACTGCCGGAAATGCTTCTGAAAAACTTCATAAAAGAATTTCTTGCAAATTGGCTGAAAGTAGAAGTGAACAAGAACCCCTGAAACCTGATGATGATGAACCTGGGCTTTCTAGGGGAATATCTGTAAGTAAAAAGAAAATCGTGTTAAGTACTGCTCCTTTGAATTCCACTAAGAATTTGCATCCTTTGACAGATACGTATACGTAAGTACAGGACACTAAAGACGACCTTACAGTAGAGGTCGAAATACGTATACGTATCTGTCAAAGGATGCAAATTCTTAGTGGAATTCAAAGGAACTTAGCACGATTTTCTGTTTACTCCCTAAAACCTTTTCTTCAATAACGCTAGAGGAATTTTCCGAAAAAAATCTGGAAGAATCCTTGAAGGAATCTCTAAAATTTATTTCTAAAGAAATTGAATTTTACGAAGGAATGCCTAGAAATTTGGAGAATGCTCTGAAATAAAATCCGGAAGTTATTTCTGAAGGAATCACTGAAGGGATTTCTGAAGCGTCCCTGTAAAAAAATCTGAAAAAAATAATCCCTGGAGAAAAATTTCAATAACTTCTTCTTCTTCTTCTTCTTCTTCTTTATGGCTCGACGTCCCCACTGGGACTTGGCCTGCCTCGCTTCAACTTAGTGTTCTTTGAGCACTTACACAGTTTTTAATTGAAGGGCTTTCTTTGCCTGCCATTGCATGAATTGGTATATTGTGAGGCAAGTACAATGATTTTCAATAAATCCCAAGATAATATACCTGGAGAAATTCCGGGAGTAGCCTGCTGTTTCTAAGGGACACGGGATAGAGTTTCCTTCTACAACTCGATACGACTCTAATTACATGTGCTAATCACCGTTAACTGATATTTATTTGTTTTATTGATGTTTCTCGGTGAGCCAATGAAAACTATTGGTTTAACGTTGTGACGTTTCGGCTTACTGTTTTCCTTCAGCCATCCTCAGACAATTTCGATCACCGCAGCAACTTTCACCTCCTTTACTGTTGGGCGATCACGTACCTTCTCAGTAAGGTACGACCCCTATAACACCCTGAAATGCTTTTGAAACTCTATGGAAACTCATAAATCTACTTCAAACATCCTGTAACGCTCCTGAAATCTGCTGGAATGTACCTGCAATCTCCTGGAACACCCCTGTAAAGCCCCTGCAATCCCCTGAAGCCCCATGAAACCCAGGGGAACGCTTCAGAAATCCCTTGGAACATCCCTAGACCACCCTTGCAAAGCTCCTGCAATCCCTTGAAACCCCGTTCAAAACATCTAGAATGCTCCTAAAATGCCTTGGAATACCCTTGAAACCCCATTCAACCTCTTTGAAACCCCTGGTTTGCTTCAAAAGCCCTTTGGAACCCGAGCAGGAGCAAATAGCTGAAGAATACCAAAATCAGGAATGGAAAACCGAATACCTACAACCCCTGAATTAGGTATTAGGAAGCCCTGCATAAGAGGTAAAATACATAAAATAATAACTGGTGTGTATTCTGTACATAACGCGTGAATAATGGCACCAGGTATGGCAATACCTAAATAATAATCGTTGATTTTTCCATACAAATAGCAATTTTCCCATATTTGAATAATACCTCAAGCAGTCCTCAACACCAAACCAATAACTCGTTGAGGTATTTTATCAATACCTGCAAAATGCCAAACTAAGTTATTTTCAAAACCTGAATAACCGACCAATACCTTGTCTTGGTATGAAACCTGACTTTGGTATGCTGCAGTTATGTGTCAGTTATTTATTCCTGCTCGGGAACAGTCGAGGAATACCCCCTGAAACTTCCTGGAGCATGTTTGGAACGCCTCTGAAACCTCTTGAAACTTCCTGAGACCACTAGGAACACCCCTGGAACTGGAACGACCCTGAAATCGGAAAAAAATCTGGCAGCCATGCTAACAGTTTAGGTTCTCCAGTGTTCACCAATTGGAACACTGCACAATGGTCCACGAAACAGATTTACGAGGAAAGATGCATGCAGCGCCTACAGTATGCGGCAGGAAAAAATGCGAAAGTGTTTTTCAACTTCAAACCTCATTTTCGCCCATTTGATGTTCACCAATTTATGTTTCAACGTTCCATGATCTTCAATAGGCTAGTTTTCTGAAAAGTTAATTGAAAATTTTCCGATTTTGGTCACTAACCTTTACAGGGCGGCGCCTGAAGCTGAAGACAATCAGAATATTCAAACCGCAGAAAAGTACACAGGTCGCTAAATTTCGTATCTGATAAAACAAAATATTTAATTTTCTCTACAATATCGTCAAATATATGTACTTATTTCATCTAGTATGTAAAACTACATGGCTCTGGATCAGTGTAGTCTGGTTGTTCATCGAATTTAAGCTATTTTTTTTACTGTTATAGTCATTTTGTTTAATGACCATTGGGCGCGCAGTTTATTGATACCCGCTTATCAGGCTTACATTATCACATGTTAAACATCAAATATGTTCATTTTTATTTTGCAGTGCTAGAATATAGACATTGACTGATACACTGTCATGAAAAAATAGTCATATATACCCCATATTTAGCGTGTAATAGTGCCTTGAACTTTTCGCATTTTTTCCTGCCGCACCCTGTACAAATGATTTTTTAGACAAATATAGTCTTCTACAAAGTTGTTCTTAAAAATGAGGCCCTCTTTTCAATATGCATGAAAATTAGGGTGGTCCATATTTTCAAAGAAATTGGAAACCAAACTTTTTTATTTGCAAGAATAACTATATACATTCTTCGTAATAGTTGTAGATCTATCAATTTTGAGCAAGTTTGCTGAAGACACTTTTTATGTAGCCTTAAAATTGATCGATCTAGAGGTATTTTTCTGAATAAGCTTAGGGTGGTTCAGGAAAAACCGGTTTTCTGGCGTTAACTTTTTCAGTTTCGATTTTTCATCAAAGTCGCCCAAGAAACACTTGTAGAGCATTTGAAGACGCGTCGTTTCGTGCGATGAGAGGGTCATTATCTCTTTTGGTTCAAAAGTTACAAACATTTTTATAAAAAAAATCATAGTTTTTTTAACCCTCTACTTCCCATGGTTGCTCTAGAGCACCATCGATTATCGACGATCACCATTTTGAATGACCATTTTGAATGACGCCTACAAAGTGCTATCCCAAACCATCTACCGTCTTCTGCAACCTAAAACGTATCATGAGATCATGAGATCATGAGAAGTTATCAAGCAGGCTTCATCGACGGCCGATCGACAACCAGACTTTCTAATCCTCTAGCTGAAACGACTAATACGACTAATTCTCCAGCAATGACATGAATACCAAGACCCAACGCATTACCTGTTCATCCACTTCAAGGCGGCATATCCCTTTCGTGACGAACCAGCACAATTGTGCTGTTCAGCAACAACAGATTTACATAATTTTTTCATCTGTTTAATTATTGTTTTATGTTATGTATATTGTTTTAATAATTGACCCATCACTTGTACTTGTTTGTGTGTAAACAAACTTTTGTTTATGTTGCATGTGAGATTTGCTACAACAATGTAAACAAATAGTGGACAAAATCCATAAAACATGAAAAAGTTTTATCTGTCAAAAATGTTTTATTTCGGATTTTTCTAGGTTGACAAAGCTAGAAATCGAAAGATAAAGAGTAGTTCTTCCAAATGGGGAAGAAAAAGTTTTGTTTTTTTTTTAGAAATTCTTAGAGTTCAAGAGAGCCAAACTTCAGCATTTTCTATGGAAATTTCATTTTTTTGTGCTTCGTACCGAAAGGGTTATGACAGTATCAACCGCACATAGCTTTAGAAAATATGGAAAGATTGTCGAACAACAATCGAGTTCATGTATCCTGAGCACCTCTCTGATACATATGTACAACGTAAAAGATCTCCATCTTGGGCGGCTGTTCGCTTTAGCCTTGACCTGGGTCCAAGTCAGATACCTTGGACCCGACGTCCTTGATTCCTCACAAGTTCCTACCTCATGCTTCCATGGGTCAATCGATAACAAAGACCGCCAGCTAAGAGCAGAGCGTTCATGATTAACAAAATTTTTAATCATGATTAATCATTGATGATTAAAATTCTAATTTCGGTGATTATTGATTATGATTAATGATTAATTTGATTTTTAGGATGATTAAAGATTATGATTAATGATTAAAATTGGTTTTATCTGTGATTATTGATTATGATTATTGATTAAAAACGGCTCATTGATTAAAAATCATGATTAATCAATCATAAAAACTGGAAATGATTAAAAGGTTTTGTGCTGTTTACAATATTTTTGAAGTTTCAAAAGTAAAAGTTTCTTTGTCTGGGAGATTTTTGAAAAAAGAATCACACTTAGAACAGCATTTGAACCAATTTAAGTTGGATCATATATTTTATATGGTGAATCATTTTTGGTAATGAATGATTAGTGATTGATTAATTCTTTTTCCTTATGATTATGATTACTGATTAATGATTAAATTGCGAAATCAGTGTGATTAAGATTAATGATTAATGATTAAATAAAATTTTTTAGTGATTATGATTAATGATTTTTGATTAATCTTGATCATTAATCATTATTCATGATTAAATTTATGATTAATCATTAACGCTCTGGCTAAGAGTTGCGTGCTTAGCTGGTAGCTGGTAGTGCAGCCTAGGCATTGTTGTCCTTCTGACTTCAGCTAGATTGAGGAGGTACGCCTCGAGCGTCTGTTCACCAAGGAGGTGCGGCTCAAACAGCATCTGTTCTGGCATCCAGCGGCTGAGTATGAAATGCTCCTCCACCGGAAGCTATACCTAAGGTGGCAGCCCCACCTCGGTGGACAGAGGACCTTAGGCTAACAACCTTTTGTCTCCGAATCTCTACAAACCGTTCAAGAAACCAACAGACAAATATCACGAACTGATTCAACGGTATCAACTTTTAGACTGTAGAGTAACGTTGAAAATATGGGCAGTTTAGGTGGTAGGGTAATTTTCCAATTGTTGCACGGCTAAAAATTCGCTAATTGTCGCACATCTCATAAGAATAACATGGAGTGTGCAACAATTATTGTGCCGTAATTCTGCAAAGTGACGTAAGCGCCAAAATTTTGATTTTCATTTTATTTGCTTAATCGATAAAGACTAGAAAACTCTTTCTAATAATATAATAAATTCAAATAAATAACCTGAAATTACCTTATAAAGTCAATAAAACAAAGTGACGTAAGCGCCATTTCCACAACAATATGACGTATGTGCAATCCTTACGAACTCAAATGTTGTGGTGACGAGAAAACGATCCTGCTTTAGTGGCATTACGATGTTTCGTAGCTCGATCTTTACCAAGATTCTTTTAGATGCAATCTGGCCACTAGGGTGTTCTCCGGAACATCCGCAGAAATGACCATTTGGAATATACACAGAAGTAAACATTTGGTTGCAACTTCAACTTTTTTTTTCGAAAGAAGAAATTAATGACAAGAGAATGGTATTCCATGTCCATTCCATGATCCAAAGCGTTTAATTAATGGTTTCTGGATATTTCGGCACACCCACAAAATAGGGAATTTCCATTGAAACTGATATTGAGACGATTATATTGTTGATGTAATAGATATATCAATGGCGTTATTATGGCGTGCTGTCCACTGCATCGTACCGTGGCTCAGAAGGGCGACCAGTGAGAAGCAATATTGTTACAAAGGAATAGAACCCCGGAGCCCGGCTGAGGCTCAGCCCGTCCGGGCAGCCCAAGCCGCTGCCCTCCTGAGGCTCAAAACGTCCGCGCAGTGCGTTGTAATAATAATATCCCCACTGCTGCTTCTCAAGATCCATCCGTATTGACCGCCGACTGCCCAAATTACAGAAATCGCAGTGCAGATCCTTTTGATCAGTCGATTATGTTGTAAGAAATACCAAAAGGGAAGTCAATGTTTGACTGATAGCGAAAAACTATCCAGTGTCAAATTCCCGCTTACTCAGATGCATCGGATGGACATACGTCACTTCGTTGTGGAATCAGTGAAAAAAAAAGGCTGATTCCACAACAAAGTGACGTTGGTAACATAACTCAAGCAGAACGATATTTTCACTAAAAATGCAACGTTGGCCATATTTTGCCATGAACTACGCATGTTTTGTACAGATTAGATTTTTAAAATGGGTGCACATATCCAACAGACATCCAATTTCAAGAAAAGCTTCGTCCTGAAAATTTTACTCTTTGGCGCTTACGTCACTTTGCAGAATTACGGCAGAATAGGCGAGTTTTTAGCCGTGCAACAATTGGAAAATTACCCTACTTGGTATCTTATGAACCAGAGGTGTGACTACAACAGAAACAGACCGATTATTATGATAAGAATTTGTTAATGATCATGTAATGTATGTTGAGCAACCTTTTAATACAAGTTTAATTTAGAAAAGCATATATAATTATCTACTCCTGATAGAACATGTTTTTGAAATTATCCACAAGCAAAATAATTCTTAATATCTGATTTTCTCGCGCCTCCAAGCCGTGCCTCATAAATCTAAAAACATCCCAACATGTTGCCCCACTTAGCGAAATTTGAACAGACCAGGCAGGACCATCCAGTCAGTCAATCACACTCCAGAACAGTAGGTAGGTACAGGGGATAGACAAAATGATCGGGACAGGCAAAATTTTCACGTTTCAAAAACTGTTCAACTAGCTGTAACTTTATAAAAAGTGCATCAAATATTCTCAAATTTTCACTGTAAGTTGATCAACTAGTTGGGTATCAGTGGTCAAAATTTCGAAAAGATCGAGCTATTCTGAACGAAGGCATAAAGATTCTAGAAAAAGGTAGAACTATTCGATAGTTACCTTTGAGCTGTTATAACTCCGGATTAAATGAACCGAATGCAATGAAATTTTGAGCATTTATGACTTATATAATGAGCTATAAAAAACGTTTGACTTAACTTTATATTCTTAACACGGAAGAAAATTATAACGATGAGATTATTTTTCTAATAAAACACCAAATTATCCAAAATTTCAACATCGTTTCAAAATTCAAGATACTAACTATAGTTCATTTCAATTCCTTCAAGCAGGCTTGTCCACACTGAGCGCATGAAAATTCTGCTCTTTGGATTTACACCATCAAGCACATCATAAATTAGAAATCTTTTCATCTTATCAGATAGAAGGATGTTGAAATATTGTAAATGTCATTTCGAACTGTCAAAAAACCGCATTGCAGAGCCACACGGAGCGCGCAAAGAGATTTTCACCCGGGTGAAAACACTCTAGTGAATTTCACTATGAACGGCTCGTGCGGCGCTGCGGTGCGGTTTTTTGACAGTTCGATCGAAATGACATTTACAATATTTCAACATCCTTCTATCTGATAAGATGAAATCATTTCTAATTTATGATGTGTTTGATGGTGTAAATCCAAAGAGCAGAATTTTCATGCACTCAGTGCGGACAAGCCTGCCCTAAAGTTGAATTGTTTTTAAAATATGTTTTGAAGGAAAGTGACAACATAGCCGGCAATAAATTGAAGAAGTAATACAATAAATATTGAAAATAGACTAATTTACTAAAAAAATCAAAAAATAAATGAGATCGCTATAACTTTTTCTCTTGTTAATAATTTCAAGTTAAGTCAAACGTTTTTCAGAGCTCAATATATAAGTCATAAATGCTCAAAATGTCAATGCATTCGGTTCATTGAATCCGAAGATATAACAACTCAAAGATGGCTATCGGATAAATCTAACTTTTTCTAGTATTTCTATAACCTTGTGCAGAATAGCCACAACTAGTTGATCAACTTACAGTGAAAATTTGAGAATATTTGATGCACTTTTCGAAAAGTTACAGCCGGTTGAACATTTTTTAAAAAGTGAAAATTTTGCTTGTCCCGATCATTTTGTCTATCCCCTGTAGGTAGGTAGTGCACAAATTCTTCGTCTGCCTGGAGTTGGTGTGCTTGTGCTACTTGCTAAACTGCGCGCAATCTATTATGTATCACCTCTACTTCGTCCATTCTTCCGTCCCATCCACCACCCACCCTCGCTGCTGCAATCCCTGGACGGCGACGCCGCCGTGTGTCGTTTCGGAAATGTTTTAACTTGTCTTTCACACATGAATAATTGATGCAGTTTTAAAGAAACAACTGTGTCCGAGACTTCGGTGGGTGGGCAAGGCGTGTGTGACTGTAAGAAATTGCGAGGGTGCGACGACGTTTTCGTCGTCCAAGAAAGTCAAACTTTTCGGTAGTCCCCTTCGCATCATGAGGTAACTAGTGACAGCTGACTGCCATCCATGGGTGGACGGACTCTTTGTTACCCGACGTCTCCACTAGACAGAAATGTCTTGCCATTTTGCTGGACAGATGTGTCATGACAGAAATGTTATCTCGCTGTTTGCATGGAAAGCAGCGGTGTTGATCATTTCTGTTACGTTTTCTCTTTCTGGCAGCAAAATGGCAAGACATTTCAGACTAGTGGAGACGTAGGGTTACCAAGTTGGACGCCATGCCTAGGTAGTTGAAGGTGGCGTTTATTGGGCTGGTTGATACGTAGGATCTATTGAAGACTTTCGTCTACGTTTGGGCCAGGCACAAAGCGGGAAATGTAGGTTACAATCGAAAGGAACAACAGCGGGTCGGGTAGTTATGTTCCATCAAAGGAGTGTAAGTGAATAATTTACATAGGGAATGATTTGAATGGAGGGAGCAGGTTGAGTGTAGAAACGGGCGCCCGCGGCAACTTGGCTGGTTCGTAAACACAAAACACATACGGACGGTTATGTAAACGGGTTCCTGAAAGCGCCGTTCTTCCCCGTGAGAGAACTTCCAAGTGAAGCCACTTTTCATAAGTGATTACATACTGTATTCATTACTGGCTGTGCGATAGGGATTCCGTTGTGAAACACAGCGAGCATCGTGAATACATAAATAAAAATTTTCGAATGGTTCAGGATATAAGGATATCAACATTCGCATAGCTGAACGGGGATCAAGGGACCAGACCCCTCTCTAAATCCACCAACTCTCTCAGTCGAAAAAAATCAAAAAGAATTATAAGCATGGCAAATACTGCGGGAACCGTTTTTGATGGTATGGTTGATATAACGTTTTCATGACTTTACATAGCATTTCCAGCTCAATGCACGAATCGCGTAGACGCAAACTTTTTCAATTCAAATGAAATTTTGCTCATGTATGAGTTTCTATCTGAAAATATTTTTCATTATTGCTAAAGGAATCTCAGCAAAGGAATCTCTGAAACAAATCTCTGGAGAAATTCCTCTAACAATCTTCAAGCAATTCCCGTAAAGATTCACAAGAATACATTTATCATCTTTTGAGCGAGGATTAATTTATATCTTTGAAAACTCCTGAAAGAACCTTATAAGGGTTCTATGAATGAATCCCTGGGGGTATTAAGGCGACACAGGATACATTCACTCATATTTTAGTTTTTGATTTTATATGGAAAAACGAAACAAACGAGCTTGGTGGTCTAATGCCACCGCTTCTGATTCATATACTGAAAGTCCTAGGTTCAATCTCTGGCTCGTCCCTTCTACATATACATCTCATGTATATTCGTATGCTCATAGCGATTGCTAGAACCAGAAACTGATTTAAAACCCGATTTAATCCACCTATGGTGAACAGAACCCTTCTTACACTTATTGAAATTATTGTTGTATTATTTGTATTTAACATATTTATTTTGTGCTATTGACCAAAAGTTCTAGAAAATATTGTGGATTCGGCATCTAGAGGATTGGTTTCCAAAATATCATCATGGACCATGGGTAAACAACCAGAAATGCCAGACACCTCCTAGAATCTTGTATGGAATGTTTAAAAAATAGCTTACATATTCTGGAATATTGTATCTTTTGTTAACTGCCAAAAGATCTTGAATCGATTAATAAATGAATAAGAAAATCACCGAGATACACTTTGTCTAATATCTCTTAATCAGTCGATTAAATTAGCTCCGAAGTACATGAATTATGGTGTAGAAAGGACAAAAATGATATATCTACTAATTTAATCAGTTTTGGCATTAGCTAGTTATTTTGGCTGTCCGATTCTTGCATTTTTCCCACAATATGTATATAAATTCAAAGCTTTCATTGTTAGTTTTCATAAAATTCCTGTTTATTTGTAATTTGTTATTTATAATTTTGTTGAGAACAATAACCTGCTATAGTATACACTTTATATGAGGTCAGCATTATATATTGAAAAATAATTTCACATATAATGGTCAAAAATTCATGCAAGATAACAAGTGAATATTTGTCCGGTAATAAAATAAAAAAAGAATTTATTGAAATACTCTTCGTAATATATCTCAGCAGTCAAATGTCGAATCGAAATAAAATTTCAGGGCCTTTTACAAGGATATTGCAGCTTTCATTTGGTGCTAAGAGAACCCAAATCGGTTGACAGACGGCTGAGATATTTATTATGGTACTCTTGGTCAAAAATCTCTCAAAAAGTTAACATGTATTACTTCCAAGTACTCTTTGAAACATATCTCGGTAACCAAATGTCCAATCCTAATGAAATTGTATAGGGTTTTACTAGAATGTTGTAGCTTTCATTTGGTGCCAGGAGAACCGAAATCGGTTGACAGACGGCTGAGATATTTATAATGATACACTTGGTCAAAAATCTCAAAAAGATTAGTTGTATAAATCCTAAGTACTATTCGAAACATATCTCTGTAATCAAATGTCCAATCGAAAAAAAAAATTCTGGGCGATCTACTAGGATGCAGTAGCTTGGCACTAAATCCAAGAGAACCCAAATCGGTGGACAAACAGCAGGGATATTTATTATGATACACTTGGTCAAAAATCTTAAAAAGTTTAGATGTATGACTCATAAGTACTCTTCGAGAGATATCTCGGTAACCAAACGTCCAATCGAATAAAAACTCAATAGCGTTCTACTAGGATGTAGTAGCTATCATTTGCTTCCAAGAGAACTCAAATCGGTTGACCGACGGCTGAGAAACGTGCGTGACTTGTTTTTGTAACGCACATACACACACACACATACACACATACACACACACACACACACATACAGACATTTGCTCAGTTCGTCGAGCTGAGTTCATTGGTATATGAGACTCGGCCCTCCGGGCCTCGGATCGAAAGTCGGTTTTTCGAGCGATATTTATACCCTTCTTATGGGTGTAAGAAGGGTAAAAAACCCTTTTCCTTCCTTCCAACGTTCAGCACAGCACAGTGTCAACCTATCATATAACGCCTACAAGTTATGCAACCAAGCGAACTGTGCCGCTTCACAGTAATCTTCATACAATATTTACGCCTGGCATCCATGGACCAATGCATGAACCTTGTGCCAAAAATAGAAAATTTCCCACCAACACACCGACATCCGCATGAGCTTGTGCAGGTGTAGAGGATTCAACGGCCTGTTGGCAATAAGCGATTGCAATCATCATTTTCCTCCCCTTCCTTACATTGACCTGCAACCTGACGCAGCAGGCGCCATTGTTGCTCACAGCGCTCACACACCGGCGATACCTGATAGTCCCAAACAGCCATCTCGTTGGTTCCTTGTGTGAGTGTAGCTGATCTGGCGATACTGGAGTTGCAACTGCGGGCGATCAATCAAGTTTTTTTTATATGAAAAAAAAGGAACATTTTTTTTTTAATCATTCTCCATACACAATTTTGCTTAGAAATGGTTCCTGTGAAAATTAAAAACATTTTCCACTAGGAAAAAATCAGTTGATTCCTTGATCCTTCCTCTGAATGTGTATGGAAATAGATTTTGAAAATATTGCTCCGTTATTCAATGAGATATAAATAATCGAGGTATCTGTTCAGGAAATCTTTCTAGGAAGCCCAGAAATAACCATTATCTTTCTTATGAAACAGACTATGACTATCTCCGGAAGCAATTGATGAAGAAATGAATGAACGAATAACGAAGCTGTTGCAAATCCCTGGGAGTAATCTTTAAAAATTTCCTGGGAAAATCCCTAAAGAAATCAATACCAGGATCCGTGACAAATCGATGGATAAATCGATGAAGAAACCCGCAAAAATCGCACAACAATCACTGGAAGAATTCATAAAGTAATGACTGAAAGAATATGTAGAAGAATTCCTGGTGAAATTCTCGTAAAATTTATTATTACTAGGTCAATTAATCAGGCCTTCGGCCCTTGGTGGGTGCAAGAGACCTTGAGGACATCACAGGAAAAACTCTGAAATAAGGAATCCCTAAAACAAATCTTGGAGGAATCCTGCAGAAATCCATTTGAAGATCCTCGATAATTCTTCTTCTTCTTCTTCTTCTTCTTCTTCTTCTTTACGGCTCTACGTCTGCACTGGGACTTGGCCTGCCTCGTTTCAACTTATGTTCTTTGAGCATTTCCACAGTTATTAATGGAAGAGCTTTCTTTGCCTGCCATTGCAATGGGTGTCTTCGGTGAAGTTTCCTGATATGATAACGCACATATTTTACCAAAATGAGTTTGGTGATTAATCCACCTAAAAGTGAGATCGAAAAATTATTTTTGCAAAAATTATAATTACACACGAAGTTTCTTTAGAAAAGTTGTAGATAATTTTGTTACAAGAAACGTTGCCGAACACACCAACACTCTATATACTCAAAATATTGGAATTTAGGATGTTTTTCATGAACAACCCCTTAAAACTAGTTTTTTTGAGTATAACTTTTGAACGGCATTTTTTTAATCTTTGGGGTCTTCTACAAAGTTATAAGGAATGCAAAAACACATGTTTTTGTCGAAGACGTCAAGTCTCTATCTCTCAGAGGAAAAAAGTTATTGTGTATTTTATAGATATGTTAGGTCAGTTTTCACCCTAAATTGTTCAGTTCTACGCAAATGTACGCAGCTGGGATTCTGGCAGGTGAAACTTACATGCTTCTACTATCACGTGATGGTAATAACTTTTGTTCGTTTTTTTTTTTTCAAATGGTAAGGCAATGGTGGTTGCCCATTCTCACTAATAATAATAATTTTCTTCTACCCACCTTAACAATAATCATAAAGTAGTTTTTTATGGTTTGGTGGGCTTCGTGGCCGTGCGGTTAGCGGCGGCAGTCATCTAAACGTATCGTAAGCTTCGGAGTGTGGGTTCGATTCCCACTCCAGTCGGTGGAAACTTTTCGTAAAACGGAAAATTCATCACTGGGCCACTGGGTGTTCTGTGTTGTCCGTTGTCTAGTGTAAGTAATGTGTTTCAGTCTGTGCAGCCTCTGGCTGAAGACGGTGTGAATTGTCTTTCTTTTTCTTTTAAATTCATTTCTCTTCCGGCTTAGATGCCAATCCCTGTAGATAGTGGGCACAAACGCGTAACTGTTGTGGATTCGCTAGTATGAAAATGGTTATTTTGTATAAAACATAGTTATAGCAGAAAAAGCCCAAAATAGGTAGTACGAATTTTCAGTTTTGTTATTAATCCACCCTAAAGTACTATAGAAATTCACTTATTTTTTTAAATTGAGATAGAGTACTGATGGAGATTCTCTTAAACCCGTGGATTTCTCGAAAGTGCCTCTACTTACGGGTCCACTACACCTCCTTTTGGCCCTTCATACAGCGGTGTGTTGAATTCAAAGTGGGAATGAAATTTAAGCTTTACTGACTAGTGTAACTGTATGCAGAGCAAGACTCAAGCTACATAGGATGGTGGCTACCTATACAATATAGAGTACTGTTCTATTAAGTAAAGTTGCAGAAAAAGGTATTGTTAGAAACTTTTCCGAACAAACTATTATTTAATTGAATCACTTTTAAAACGTATGTGTCATTTTTCGTAGACGACTTCTAAAATAGTTTTCTCGTTGTAAGTTTTTCTATGGATTTTTAGGAATTTTCGGGTGTTCTACAAAAGTGTTCATTATGATGAAATACACCACCTTTTGTTTTTATACAGGAATAACGCTCCAAGTGTAACAGAGTCGACATTCGATTTAAGAAATCCCCAAAAGGTTTCCAGGTGGAGTCTTTGGACGCATCACAGGAGAAATTTCAGACAAGTTTCAGAAGTGACCTAGAATCACTTCTTCGGGAAATTATAGATGCAATTCTTTGTGCAGTTCCAGCTGAGATTCCTAAAAAAGTAATTTTTCGTCGAATTTATCCAGTGATTCCTGCTGGAAATCGACTTGAGATTCTTTCAAGAATTGCTCCAGGAATGCTGCTGGGATTACTCAGGTAATTCATGCTGGGAATCCTCCAGGAATACTTGTGAACTTCTACGAGCAATTACTGAAGAACATCCCGCTGAAATTGTTAGAGAAAATCCAGCAAGAATTCTAGAAAAATCTTTGTAGGAATATGTAAAGGAATTCTAGCATGAATTTCTGCTGGTGTTGAAAAACAACCTATGGAAATCCTTAGATAAATCTCTGGGGAAATCTCAAGACAAATTTTATTGGGATTTCGATAGGAAATCTTGGAGAAACCCCTGGAGCAATCTCAGCAATAAAGTTTAGAATCTAACTTTAGATAAACTTTAGATAAATCTCTTCAAGCATTTGCGGAGGAATTTCTGGAGGATTTCTACAAAGATTGCTCCAAAGATATCTCCAAGAGTTCCTTCAGGAAATCCTCTATGAAATGTTCTAGGAACGCTCACTGAGATTGTTGCAGAAGTTCATTCTATTATTTCTACAGATTTTTTTCAAAACATTCCTCCACAAATTTCTCTTCCGATTTTTCCAAGAATGCCTGCTAAGTTTCCTTTAGGAATTCCGCAAATCGTAGCTCCAGAGATTTTCACAAAGATTCCTACAGGAATTCCTCTTGGAAATTATCCAAGAATTTCTCTAAGAATATGTCTAGATTTTTTTGCTGGGAATCTTCTAATTATTTTTGATGAGTTTGATCCAGCTCAATTTGCCGTAACACTATGTAGGCAAATTTGCTCATGAATGAGAATGTTTTTCAAATCGTGAAGCAAACAAACTAAGGCCGGTACAAATATTTATTTCACTTTTTGGCCCACCACTCGTTGACTGGTCGAGAGGGGGGGGGGGGTAATAAAAATGCTTTTAATCTGAAAAACTCAACGGATTTGTTTAAGTATTTTCACAAAGCCCGATATTTTTATCAATATTTTTTATATGTCTCTTCAAAATGCAAAATTCCGATAAAAAATTCCAAAGAGGGGGTTGTAGACAAAGAGTCTATATTAAAATTGTATCAGCCTATCAGATTTTATAGAAAAAGAAAACACCAACTGTTAGACACGAATCACAATTAACTCCAAACAACTCTTTACTTTGTAACTTATCAAGCAGCATTGACTACCTCTTCAACCTTGAATTAACAACTGGATACGATCGTATCAAAGGTTTATGGGTTACCTTTTTCACGATCTATCCAATTGTTAATTCAAGGTTCCCAGCCTTAATTTCCAGTAGCTTTCCTGTAGTCCGATGGAGCCATCATTTTATTGATCAAACCCCACGCCGCAGTCCATCGTCTGTATGACCGATTGACCGTCTGACTGACAGCGAGGGATATAAGAACGAGTGTTCCACATTCCCGAGCCATTGTCCCACAGATCTAGGAGGAGCCACCATCCGACCGAGCGGCAGAGAGCAATATGATGATGGGCGCACCGCACATTCAAAGCTCATATCCGGCTCTGTATCGACATTGTGCTATTCTACCTCTCTCAAGTTATTGACGAAAGGGTATAATGACGATGACGACGACGACCACCACCGATAGTATGATGATAATTTCTTTTTCTACGATTTTCGTTCGACAATCGAACAATAACTGTATCTGAGCTCCGAACCAAACCAACTACAACCTACTACAATAACATTTGTGCAATGGGGATAATCGAGTACAACGAATTCTCTTTTAAATTTGCAGTCGAATAGAGTCATTTGTTTTTTTTTGAACTTATGGCATTTCATCCGTTTGATTTTTTCAGCTTTTTGAGATTTAGCCTGACTAGATTCAGTCTTCAAACAACCACGCTGGGGGTGCCTGGGTTCGATTCCCGGTTGGTCCAAGATGTGAAGAAAATTTTCAAGGCTTTTATGCTCCTAGTTATACTGAGCTACTCTTTAGAGTGACTGCAATGAGAAATAGCTATAATTCCACTTAGACCATTCCTGCCGTTTGAATCCCACCAAATCCATTCCACTCCAAGCTCCCTAAAACCCAAAGCCTTCCAGCAATGTAGCAGCAAGAATTGATCCGATTGACTCTGATTGGTTTTTCTTGTGTGCGAATGGCCCGCCGAACCCCTCATTTGAACTCGATGACGACGACGATGGGATGGGACGGGAGTCGGCTAGAGAAAAAAGCGTGACTTTTGTGACGTCGTCGCTCGCTCTCTGTAGTTTTCGACTTCGCCAGCAAGCCCAACCGAGCTGGTTGTTCTAATTTCTATTATTGACTGGGCTTCTCTTTTTTATGCTTTGCTTGTTTTACGCCGGGGCTTCCCTCTGCCCCGTCGTGCCCAGTCCCGCCCTCGCAAACCACTACTGCGGACTGGACGGACTGAATGGTAATCATTTCGCCAGTAATGGGCAACCTTCGTCGTCGTCGTCGTCGTTGTCTAACTCAACTAAAGCCTGGATGATGATGGTGTCTTTTGTTGGAAGCTCTTGATGGGTGCGCACAAGTCAGTCACGGGAAAGCCTCGGCCCTCGTCGTCGCAGTTGTTGTCTAGCTCATTGTTGAGATGCTTGGCGAAAAGTTTGCTGCAATCGCTGGTGACCTGGATTTGTGTCATTCGCTTTACACGGGCCTTTGATCGAGGAGGAATGTTTCTCGATGAGCAGTCAGATACCGGGGAGAATCGAAAAAGGCATAGTTTGGGCGATTGCGGAATGCTTCATTATAGGAGTTTGCAACGGGTTATTTGCGTCGGGCGAACTTTGGATGATTCAAATATCATTGAATTGTTCCACTGAACTTTTGCAAAAAGGGTTGCATTGAAAGTCGAACTCATTATTGTCTTTGTCAGTGAGTGATTTTGTTGCGTGCTGTGGTCTATTCCAATTGCTTAATAATTGTTTTTATTGAATCCTTTATATGCTACTCAAGTATAAATATATTATTCGCGAAAATACTTCAAATATTTTTTCACTCTTTTCTCAAGAAAATCAAATTCTTGTCGAATGAATCTACTATATTTTTTCCTAGACGTTCTTCGATACTTACTACGTAGAACGCATAAGGGGCTGTCCATAAACCACGTGGTCATTTTTTTGGGACTTTTCAAAGACCCCCCCCCCCCCGCGTGGTCATTAGTCCATACAAAAAATTTTATTTGTCCATACAAAATTATCATAGGCAGAACCCCCCCCCCCCCTCTAATGACTACGTGGTTTATGGACAGCCCCTAAGAAGTTAAAATACTCCATCTCTGCTATACAGCAGAGAATTGCACATTTTCCTATGGGAAGTTGAATAGGATTTCGATAGGAGATTTTCATAAAGTTTTACGAGAGAATTATCATGCTGATTGTCCTGAACATTTTTCGTTTTTTTGTCCAAAATTCATTCTTCTGTATCGCGTGATCCTGATTTATTAGAAAATCGGTGTCTTTAGTAAAGTTGTTGGGTTAGTCAAGGACTTACAGATGCTGAACCGTTTAATTCGAAATTTCATATATAGGTGGCGCTAGTGAGCATGTAAGTATTCAGTATTTGAGCACAAATATATCAAGATCCAGATCACATAGAATTTTGTTATCTCCAGCAAAGTTGTTTATTAGGTAAAGTGTTTACTATCTCCTGAGCACCTAGACAGATGATATCTCCGGCATAGTTGTTGGGTACGTCAAGGACTTACAGGTGATGTAGCGTTTGATTTGGAACTCCACGTATAGGTGGCGTTACTGAGCACGCATATTTCATATATCTCATGTATCGCGGGATTCTGATCACTGAGAAAGATGGAGTCTTCGGAAAAGTTGTTGCGAAGGCCAAGTACTTACTGACCATGGGCCGTTAAATTTGGAAATTCGCCATACGTAGATAGCATTGGTCAGCATGCAAATTGTATACGTCATTTATTTCAGGATTCTGAGCTCAAGGAAACATGGAGTCTTCGGCAAAGTTGTTGGACAGATCAATGACCTATAGTTAATCGACCTTATAATTCGGAACTCCACATGTAGGTGGCGGTACCGAGCATGCAAATTAAATATCTCATTTATCTCAGGATTCATTGCCATAACTTTCAGGTTTACCCATTTTGTTGAACAAATTACTTTTTGTGTCGTGGCTCACGCTGTACAACATAGTGACAATGAGACAATTTATGTGTGGGTATATGTTTGTTCTACTTACGTGGCAAACTTGTGGCCGTGCGGATAGTATCGTCAAACATACTCGATGGTGTGACATACTGTTTGAGCAGGAGAGAGAGAGAGTAGCGCTGGAGTCGTAGTGGGTTGGAAATTCTACCACTAGGCGTAAATGTTACAAATCTCAGGATTCTGATTATTTAGAAATATGGTATCTTCGGCAAAGCTGTTAAAAAGATCAAGGTGAATTATTAATTGGTTCGAGTTTCTCATTAACCCTTTATAAGGCAGTGGCAACTATATTGCCACCTACTGTTGTTATTTTTTTTCTGCTTTATAACAATTTATTTCGAACTTCTTTTTTGGTTTACGCAAAATTGGGATTACTAACAACGCCAGGTATTTTTTTGGGTACTAAACAAAGCTTAAACAATAATTTGGGAGCCATTTGTAGTCACAAAAATGACAAAATTTGATTGCTTGAAGAAAGTTAGCTCAAACTTATTGTAAAAACTATAGATTTGGTAAATATTTTAAGATATAATCAAATTATGGGTTGATATGAGCTGAACTACACAGTTTATATTATGGGTTAAGCCCTAATCCACTCTTAAATCTCTTTTCCGGCTTTTTGTCGAAGTCAAAAGAAGAAAAGTACCCTAAACGGGCAGTGGCAACTATATTGCCACCTAGATTTTTGAGAGTTTCTTTCAAACAAAAATTGTTTTGTACATATTATCATGTATATAATTACTTCCATAATAGTATGCGTTGACAACTCTTCTAGTTTTCTCGGCCTTATAAAGGGTTAAGTGACGCTAGTAGCAAATTTACAAAAACATAGAAATTTTAATTAATAGTAAGAAAATTTTAAACAAGCTATAACTTCTAATTTTGACTGCAAGATCCCAAACTAGTTAGCTATAATTGGAACAAATTTGGGTTTGATTGGTTAACTCTACGTGGAGCTGAAGTGTTTCTAGTAAAATTCTTCTAATTTCACTGCAGTCCAATTTCCAAATTTAAAGAAATTTTGAAAATGTAATTGTAAATGTAAATTTTTAGAAATTGTAATCGTTTGCAACCTATTTGTAACTAAATTGTAACTAGCACCGCTTATAGATGAAATTTTGCATCATCAAACTGTAAGCTCTTGACTTACCAAATAGTTTTGCCGTGGAAACCGTATTTTCAAATAACCAGTGTCCTGGAATTAAAAAATATAGGCTCTTTAGCGCCACCTATTAGTGAAATTTCGAATCAAACGGCCCATCAACTGTTAGTCCTCGACCAGCTTAACAGTATTGGCGAGCACACCAACACTCCAAGCAATTAAAACCCTGAGATATATGGGTGAGAAATTGTGTTATTGTTGTGTCTGTTTGTCTCTGATATCACAAGATGTGATGTCTCTTAGCTTTTTTTGGGATCCACTGGTATGCGTTTGGTTCATCAAAACATTTGAACTGCCCCCTATGAACACTCTGTGTGTGCACTGAGTGGTATTTTTTCTGAGTGCGCGCAGAAATTGTGCACTGGGATTATGATTTGCAGGCTCTTGATATATAAATAACTGACGCCATCTATGAGAAAAATTCAGAGTAAAACGACTCATCATTTACAAGTTCTTGCAACTTATTTGCAAAATCTTCAATTTAACTAAACAATCTGGATCCTGATGTAAGAAATATTCAAAATTTGTATGCTCACTAGCGTCATCTAGTGACAGAGGGTCGAATCAAATGGTCCATTATCTGTAAATTTTTGACTTACCAAACATCTTTGCTGAAGATAGTAGAGACGGTAAGAGAGTTATTAGGACCCTGGGATATTTAAAGTATAAAATTTGCATACTCAGTGGCGCCACCTATGTGTGGATTTCCGAATCAAATTTTGCATCACCTGTAAGTTCTTGACCTATGCAACAACTTTGCCGAACACACCATCTTACTATGTGATCAGGATCTTGAGATATGAGATGTAAAATTTACATGCTAACTAGCGCCACCTATGTGTGGAGTTTCAAATCAAACGGCCCATCATTTGGAAGTAATTGTCAAACACAACAACTGTCTCGAAGGCGTCATCTTTCTAAGTGATAAGGATCCAGTAATATATGAGATACAAAATTTACATGCTTTCTAGCATCACCTAGTGGTGAAATTTCGAATCAATCGGTCCATTATCTGTAAGTGCTCGACTTACTGAGCAACTTTCCCGAAGACGTGACGCTCCTACAAGCTCTAGATCTTCCGATAATTTTGTTTGAAAACATTATACTACTAAATTGTTTATGTCAAATAGCGCCATCTAGTGAGGAAATCTCGAATTAACCAATTCACCGCCAGATGGCGCATGACTTACCGAACAAATTTGCCGAAGACATGAATATTCTAAAACATCAGAATCAAAAGATATAGGAATTCAATTTGGGGTCCAAATGGACCCCAGGTATACAAAAACGCCCGGCTCAACTTTGACATGGTATAAAAAAAACAAAGTTTGCCATGCAATCAACTTTATTTTTGCATAAATAATAGAACTAGGTCTAGTTTGAAGATATTGGAAAAATAAAGTCAATATGTTATACCCAACTTGTTTGCCATTACTCCAAAGTTGCCTGGGGTCCAAATGGACTCCAGGTATCCATTAGAGGGTTAAAGAAGTCCACCAGGGATTTGTCTTAAAAATTATTTTCCAGATTCTTATGAAAATTGCTACAGGAATGTGTCCAAAAATTTCTCCAGAAAATCTACAATAAAATACTGCAGGAATTTCTCCAGAGATTCCTGCATAATTACTTTCAGTAATTCAGGCAGAAATTCCTTCAGGCTTTCCCCCAGATATTCCTCCATGTGTTTCCCCAGAAATTGCTCCGATATTTCTTCTAAGGATAACTCTATGAATTCCTTCCCGAATTTTTCAAGGAATTTATTCAGAAATACTTCCCTTGAATTTCGCCAGGAATTCTTTTAGGAACATCTTAAAAGTGTTTTTGTGGTATCTTAACAGAAGCCAATCTAGGCGTTTCTCCAGAAATTTCCGCATGAACTCTTTTAGAAATACATACGCAGATTTCTCCAGGAATACTACCAGGAAATCCTATTATCAAAACATTTCATTAGGATTTTTTTTTTCTAAAAAATTCTCAATGAACTTTTCTAGGAATTCCATTAACGGTTTCTCGTGAAGTTTCACCATAGAGTTCTACAGAAATATCTCCTGGGATTCATTCTAGGAATTCCCAGAAATTCCTGCAGATAACCAGATTTTTAGAATTTTTGCAATTTTTTCACATTTTTTCAAAAGTTTTTCCATGGAGTTTTTTTAGAAATATATCTAAACTTGAAGGTTTCTTCGCAAATTCTTCCCAATTCTGATGGATTTTTTTTTTTAAATTTTCCTTGCGGTTCTGTTAGAAATATCTTCTGGGATTCCATGGGGCGGTTCCTGCAAGAATTGTTTCAAATATTTCTCCAGGATTTGTTTTAGAAATTTTCAAAAAAATTTCACGAAAGTTGATTTATTTGTACTAGAAAGAATCTCTGAAGGAATCCTTTAAAAGCTGTGGCTTTGTAATTTTTCAGAAACAGTTCTTGAAAACTTTATGGAGAGATTCTTGGACAAAAAGTCCCATAAAATTTTTGAAGTTAGTTCTGGATTAATTTTGAGAATAATGCCTGAAAGAATACCTATAGAAACTTCTTAAGATATATGTTAATTCCCAAAAAAAAAATGCTTTAGAAATTTCTAAAGGGATTCATAAGTGATTACTGCAGGTATCCGTAGATGAATTTCTGTAGATGTCATTTCAAAAAGGCCTACAGAATATACAGACAACAGTACTTACGGATTTCCTAGTGAAATTTTTCTAGAAATTTTTGAGAATTTTTATGCGAATTTTTAATACAATTTCTGAAGGGATTAGTATACAAAAATCTTCAAAGTATTACATGGAGAAATTTCTGTAGAAACAAAAAAGAAATCCTGGAGGAATTTTTCAGACAAACACTGAAGAAATTTCTGAAAAAAAAAATGAACTGTTGAAGAAATCCTCGAAAGAATACCAGGAAGATCTGGAGAACCCTCTTCGAATATTCATAGAAGAATTTCTGGACATGCAATACCAAGTAATGCATTCTCATTTCTGTTGGAATGGCTGATAGAATCTTTGTGGAAATCCCAGAACCATTACCGAAAATAAAAAAAAAACTCTGAAAGAATCCCTGAAGAAACGACTCTATAAGTTCTAAGCAATCCCTGCTGGAGTGGCCTGGAGGAACTTCTGGAGAAACCCTTGAACGACTTTCAGAAGAATCCATGGAGAATTTTCTTTAAGAATTAATAAATAAATGCCTGAGAGAATCTTTGATTATCTGTAGTACAACTCGAAAGTTTCACTGAAGAAATTTCAAAGTTCCATGGAACATTTCCAAATTTCTAATGGAAAACCTTAGAGAACTTAAAAAAAACAAAACTCTTAACATCTATTAATTTAAGAATTGCATCGTTTGAAGAAATCTCTGGAGAAATTCCTAGAAGTGCTTTAAAAATTTCTAAAAGAACTTCGGAAGAATTCCCGAAAAAAAACTCCTGAAGGAAGTTTTGATAATATTTCGGGAGGAATACCCTCAAAAATGTTCCAAGAAATACATGCACGAACTTTTGTAGCAATCCTGGAAATGATCACTAAAGGAACCCCAGGGCCAGGAGAATTTTTTTTGGGAAACCCGTGGACTAGATTTAAAATGAATCTTCCGAGAAATTTCTTCAGAAACTCCTGAATCTTAAAAGAATTTCTGGAGGAATTCCTGGAGAAATTTTCAAATACATGGAAATTTAGGATACACCTGAAGGAATTTATTAAATTTCTAAAAAAAAAATGGTAACCCCTGAATGAATTCCTAAAGGAATCTCTAGCAGTGTTCCTGGAGATCATCAAGGAGGAGAAGGTATACATTTTAAAAGAATTCGCAGGGTAATCTTTAAAGGAATTCCAAATAAACTCATAAAAATATTTCCTTCAAGAATTGCCCTTCCACGAAAATTAGAAAAATTTAGTGATAAAAAAGTGAAAAACTATTTCATGGTTTCCATGGACGTTTTTCCAGGAATAATTCTTAATTAGGTGCAATATTGAAGTCACTTCCGTGGGGTTGTGTCAGTCTAGGGGTGCTGAAATTAGGAAAGTTTGAGTAACCAGCTTTGATTTTATCATGACAGTACTGCGGAGACTGAACCCAGGACCTTCTGCATTTGAATCAGCGGTAAGCACTAGACCACCGAGGCTGTCTGATTTGAACACGATTTTCTGTTAATTAATTATTGTAGCCTTTCTTCTTCCTGACACAATAGTCGCAGCATCCTTATTTGTATGAAACCTGCTTTATATTGTATGAGAATGCGAAGGTTAAATTCTCAGATCATTCCCAAGTAAAACAAGTATATCTAGAGTCTAGATGCAACCCCAATCGACCTTGTGCCACATTCATCCGAAAATTACATTTCATTCCTCGACCTGTCTGTCGTCTGCCATGTCAAAGTTCAATTTGCAGACGTCATCCTATCGCCACATGCAAACAACCGTGCCTAGCTTGCCATCACAACCTTAAACGCCCAGCTGGGCTGGGACGGGACAAATTCAGCTCCGAAGAAGCAAAATAAAAAAAAAAACATGTTCATAATTACAAACCATCGCTCCGTATTTGCCAGTCCAATGCCGATCTCGAACACCAATTCCACCTAATTTCGATGTCCTCTTGAATCGGGTGAATAATCATTGTGCAAATAATATCTACGCTTCGGTGAGTTGGTCCCAGCTGTTCCATTCCAAGTGGTACCCACATCGTGGTCCGACCCGAGAGCCATGCCAATCCTAATAATGCTCAAAGGCGGTACGGTAGACGACGACGACGACGACGTCGACTATGCTTTTTCCCAGGCAGCTCCCCATCCATGTCCCTACGAACGATACACGCCATCTGTGTGCTGCTGCTGCAGCACTAGATTGGTATCTGTTTGCCCTGGCGCGGTATATCTGAAACTCGAACGATCTATGCAAGTCTCTAGCCATCCATCCATCCACACCAATCATAACTGCGGAGACGAGGACGACTGACGACGACCGACGACGCCGAAAGCCTCTTTTGGTGCTCCCTCTTTTCGCATTATTGCACTCCTCCCTCTGACTGCGTTCCCAGCAAAAATACGAGCTCAACTCAACTCTTCATTATTCATTGAAATTCTTGTTCGTTGTTGACTTGTCAGACGTTGCTGTGCTGACTGCTCCCACCGACGCGCCGTCATAGCCGATGAGTGTCATATAGTTCGGTCGATTGTAATTTCTGTGACTGCTTCTAAACTCACCAGCAATTCTTTAAGGTGGTTCTTTCTAATTTGGTATGTGATTTGTTTAAAATAATACCAAAAAAAAAACGTTTTTCACTCACTTGAATAGCGAATTACAGCAGCCTTTAAAGGGTTTGGTTTTAAGGAAGCTCCAGGAGCACAAGAGTTTCAGGGGCGGTTCAAGACATTTCAGAGAATTTACAGGGGATTTCAGGAACGTTTTAAGGGCGTTTAGAGAGGTTTCAGGAACGTTTGATAGCATTGCATGATTCCCCCAGAAATCTGAGTTTCTCTTAGAAACCCCTGAGACCCCCTGAAGCACCCCTGAAACCTCTTGGTATCCCCTGAAACGCCCCTGAGACTGCCTTAAATACTCCTCAGACCCCTTGGGGTCTCCAGTTAGCCTAGTGGTTAAGGCTATGAAAGCCCTTCAATTAATAACTGTGGAAGTGCTCAAAGAACACTAAGTTGAAGCGAGGTAGGCCAAGTCCAAGCGCGGACGTAGAGCCACAAAAAAGAAGAAGAAGAACCCCTTGAAACGCCCTGAGCACCTGGAACCTTCTGAAACCCCATGCGACTTCCTGAAACACTCCTGCAACTTTTCTGTAACCCCGTGGGACCTCCTGCAATGCCTCTAAGTTTCCCTGGCACCTTCTGATATCCCTGAAACTCCTTTTGATCCCCTTGAAGCGCCCCGGATATCTCCTGGAACGCCCCTGAAACTTTTGATCCTCCCGGGAACCCCTTCGTACCCCCTGAAACGCCCATTCAACCCCCCTGGAACCCCCGTGGTCTTCGAAATACCCTTGAAACTCCTTGAAGCGACTCTGAGACCACCTAAGAAACACCCTGAGACCTACAGGTACCCCTTTGAAACCCTTGAACCCCATTAAAACTCCCTGAGGCCACCCTGGAACCCTCGCTCTAGCCTCCTGGGACCACCTGAAATGGCCCTGGGAGCTCCGAAAACGCCCCTGGAACCCTTCGTCAACCTCTTCAAAACCTTAAATCGCCTAGATCTCCCTGAAACCCCTTGAAAAGCCCCTGAGACCCCCTGAAGTGCCCCTGAGACCTCCTGGTACCCCCTGGAGCCTTCTGAGAAGCCTCTGAGAAATGCAGATACCCCTTTGCAATTCCCCTGACTCCCTTAACTCGTTGTAGTGGAAAGTGTACTATATGACTCCAAATCAAAAATGGGTGTAAAAAATCACCCACTCGATTATAGTGAACTTTGTCTTCGGCAAAGTTATTGCAAATATTCTCCTCTATAAGAGAAAAATAAGAGACATTGGGAATGAGACTTCATTTGCATCCTAGAACATCCTGATGTCAAAGAATTTTATAGAAAGGAAAAAATGTAGTGTTAAATGCTGATTTTTCATATGGCTTACATTCATACGTATTTAAATATTACAAGTTTGGAAAAGTTGTTTATATCTTGGGATGTTCAAGGTGATCCAAACTGTACTGAAATTCAGTCCTCCAAACCTACAGGAGCAATTTTGTTCGTTTTAGCAACAAATAGTATCATCGCATAATCTGTTGTGGTCTGTGAGTCTCTTGAGAACTCGATAGCCACTCATGGACATAACTAAAATAGTGCAGGCAATCCGCTGTACAGAGTAACGCTGCATATTCAACTTTGATTACTGGCCTTGTTTGAAGAATAACAGATAATTATGGTTGTCACCCATTTCCCGGAAAACCATTTCCCGGAAAACCGTTTCCCGGAAAGACGTTTCCCGGAAATCCATTTCGCGGAATGGACCATTTCCCGGAAATCCATTTCCCGGAATGTACCATTTCCCGGAATGCACCATTTCCCGGAATGCACCATTTCCCGGAAAAAAAAAATATTTCAAATTAATTTTCCGTTAGTGTTCTGTAAATAATTGTGAATTATAATTGTATAATGTTTGACAGTATTGATATTCAAAGAACAGTAATCGATAAGAAGGACACAAAATCATTTACTGCAGAATACATAAGGGACCGTAATTTTTACAATTATTGTAATACTCACAAATAGTAAATTTCTCCTTATTTCAAAGGCTATTCATTTGAGTTTTTTGTTGAAATAGTTGTCGGTATCAAACCACCAACAAAATCAAACTGCTAAGTTTGCATCACATATTTTCCCTTCTTCCAAGCATTCCTTCTAGTTAAATTGCTAAAATAGTTGTTGACATTAAACTTGGATTTATTTTTGTCAGTCTTGACAAAATTTAAATACAGCTATTTAATCTTGTCCGACGTTTCCGTCTCATTTAGGACCTTCCGAAACTTCCGAAACGTCCGAAACGGACCGAAACGTCGGACAAGATGAAATAGCTGTATTTGAATTTTGTCAAGATTGGAAGAGCCATTTTCAAGCTAAAATCTATCGCAGTCGAATCCAAAAAGTGATTAAGCTTGGAAGCCAGCTGCAAATAATTTCATAGGATATTTTGGATGTATACCATTTCGCCGAAAAACATTTCGTGGAATTGTTCTTCGCAGTGTAACATTTACCGGAATGAATCATTTCGCCGAATATCATTTTGAACAATTACTTCTCGCGGAATGTACTCTTTCGCGGAATACCATTTCGAGGAATACTTTTTCGCGGAATTCAATATTTTACAAACGATAGAAGAATCATCAGTGTAATTTCCGCATGGCTAGGTCAGCCAAAGCTAAATCAAGAAATTAACGTTTGACAATAAAAGAATGACAAATTATTTTTTCTGCTTAACTTTAACTCTGCTTAACCTTAGCTCTCCGATTATACTAATTGAATGTAAATCTAATACCTTCCTGAATAAAAATTTGCCTTGTTTGATTCGTAATCTGTCCTCAAGAATTTCGAACGAAAGGCCAAAGGCATTAGGCGTAATAATCAATAAGCAATCGTTGTCACATAGATTGTACTTTTAAGCGCTTATATTGTTAACTCCATCAGAGATTCTTCCTTCTTTCAAATAAGGCTGTTCTTTCCATCATTTGTCTTCTTCGTCAAAGACTGTATATGTGTTGTTAAGTTTGCAGCGATGAAATCCGGCACTCTATAGAAGATTTCACCTTCTTTGATAATAGGCTGTCCTTTCAACTAACCAAACTGCTAATCAAATGAACATTTTTCCTTCTATTAAGAATGGGCTGTTCTTTAGAGTAACACTATTAGTGTGTTTTTTGGTGGCCAGGCTGCTGACCCTACCTTCAGAAATGTATCCTTCTCTAAATCGAGGTTTTTTTTTCGAGTTGCACAGTTATGTTGTTTATTGGTGGTCCACTGCTAACTCCGTAGGAGGTTTGTCCTTCTTTTTAAATGTGGTCGCCTTTCAAATAACACTTGCTGGTGACCAAACTGATATCTACATTTAAAAATGTTCCTTCTTTAAAGAATAAGTTCTTAACTTATAAGTTGCAGTGCTACCAAACTGAATAATTTTAAAGGCAAACCATGCGGGTACTTTTGGCAGCCCGTGTTCACTATTGGAGTTCCTTATGCAAAACCAAAAAGTTGTGTTGGATGTCGCGGTTATTCATCGTTGATACTCGGTGAGAATGTTCCTATCATATTTTTTGTACTTAATGATTTATACTTGGGGGGTTTTCGGCCTTGCAGTCTCCGGTGCAATCAAAACGATATATATTTTCGATGCCCAACGTTTCGATGGACTATGCCATCTTTCTCAAGGGTTCTATTTAAACAAATTGGACGTAGTACATATTAAAGACAAACAGAAAAACTACAAAGGTGAACACAACTTACAGAAATATCGTTCTTCGTCTGGTGGTATGAATTGCACATGAATTATAGTCAAATTTTGGACGGACTTCATCAATTTCCTACAATTTTACAAACAATGATAGAAATAAACAATTTTACATAACATTTAAGACATTACTAACTATTTTTGTCAGGAAAAACTGGGAAGTTTTGTATGGCGGGTCACTACTCTGATCGTCACTATGTTATTCTAATTTTAAACCGTCAATTTGATTCCAGTCAGAAATTTGTTTGAATGTTGCGTACAAGTTCTGTGGGTTTTAGTTTCCTATTGGGTGTCATTGTCGTTAGTGTTAGTGATGTCAGTTATTTGCCTATCTACGTGGTTTGTTTTGGTTCTTGTCTTTAGTGTGTGTAATATTCCTGCATATATCATACTTAAGCTGTCGCAGTCGCTTCGTTTGTTTACCGTCCTGTCTGTGTTAATAATGTGGCACACTTCTAGAACGGGGAGAGCAGAGAAACGTCGATGGCAGTCGAGTATCTCCGTTCTGTCCAAATCGAAACGATGTTTGTTGTCGGCCGAATGCAGCAAGAGAGCTGTTCTCTCTTTTAGTCGGCCGAGTTCATAGCTGTTGTAGTTGTCGTCGTTGTTGTTGTTTTCGATGTCATTCATTAGTCTGTCTAATTTGGTCATGTCGCTTCTGTGGTGTCCTATTCGTTTCTTCAGCGTGGTGGAATGGTGTTTGTATGTCACGAATAGGCTCGGGAACGGGCCAACGGATCTACACCATTATTTCAGTGTTACATTCGTGCAGGACTCCGACGTGTTCGTACGAAAAAATTATTGGAAAAATCGACCGGGAAAGCATCGAAAACGAGAAAGTTTGAAATTCCATTCTGCGGGGCATTTTTTCACAGAGCTGCATGCCAAAAATCACAGTAGGCAGGCAGAACGACGTTTGCCGGGACAGCTAGTTTGTAAATAAATTCATTCGTGAATAAATCAAGAAAACTGTAGTAAAACATCCAGATAAATTCAAGGCCTGACTCTCAAAAAACTTCTTGTGCAATTGATACAAAATGGTATTAAAATACCATTAGGAAATTAGCTGTAAATTTCAGCTTTTTTACTGATACTTTTAAAAATATTCTTCGGTATGCTGTTTCGCTTGAATTATCTCTAAAATATTCAAACAAGTTTCACAGGAAATTTTGCCTGGACTTCAAAAGAAAATGTCTCAATTAATTTCATCGAAAATATTTTTACAACATCGTCAAAAAATATCCCAGAGAGAGCCCAGCAGAAGTTATGAATTGTTTGCCTGTTTTCCTGAATTATATTCCTCTGAATTTTCCCCATAATTTAATCGCTAATGTGTCAATTATTTGCTCAGGTTAGTTGAATATTATACATATATCAATACAATACTCTTAAGGGTTACTTCAGAAACATCTAGAAAGATGTACACTATATATTAAAAAAATATAGCTATCAATGCCATACCATAGAATAACCTAGTAATAGCTTAAAACAAATAATAAGCTTTCATATTCTAATATTCTGCCTGTTGATTTAGTTTCTTATAATTGTAATGTAACGCATAATAAATGAAA